>NC_056737.1:757616044-757619421 GCF_019279795.1 Protopterus annectens
GTGTGCGTATGTGTGCATGTGTGCCTGTGTGTGTATGTGTATGTGTGTGTGTGTGTGTGCGCGTGTGTGTGTGTGTGTGTGTGCGCGTGTGCGTGTGTGTGTGTGTGTGTGTGTGTGTGTGTGCGCGCGCGCATGTGCATATGTGTTTGTGCATGCGTATGTGTATGTGCATGTGTGTGTGTGTGTGTGTGTGTGTGTGTGTGTGTGTGTGTGTGTGTGTGTGTGTGTGTGTGTGAGCATGGAGCTGCTAAACCTGTTAACTCCCCCTAGACCAAAAAGTAGTGGATAAAATATGATGGAGGGAGATGCTGGATTCTAAGGGAGAAATTTGAAATAATACTAAAACAGAACAACATGTTGTGCAGCAATAAGCTGCAAATAAGCATGAAGGAGCATTAAACTCTTAATGTATGTTATTATTGATAGACTGTAAGGGCCTGTGACTTTCACGGACTGTGCTCTGGATGATCATTAGACAACACTAGAAATCTTTCAACATATTAAGTGTATGTGCATGTGTGTGTGTGTGTGTGTGTGTGTGTGTGTGTGTGTGTGTGTGTGTGTGTGTGTGTGTGTGTGTGTGTGTGTGTGATGCATAGAAGAATGAATGAGGGGGGTGTCTGTTTTAACTTGATGCATCAGGAACAAACTGTGATTACTGCAAGGACAGCAGAAAAGAGCCTGTTAGTGTCTGTAGTAATCACTGAGCAATTCAGAGACATGCAAATTAGCTGATAATGACGTTTTTCCTCACTGTGGCTATTTTTTCTCTGAATTTCCATGATCTCAATTTCAGGCCCTTTGGTTGTTGCTGCACTGCTACTGCTTTGGTCTCTTTCTGAATCCTGGTCTTAATTTAATAAATGATCGTCCCTCACTACAATGCAAAAAATTAACAGTTATAATAATCAAACACGGCACCTAAGCAAAAGGCCCCTCCTAAAGCAAAAATGACCACCTAAATCAAGTCCAAGAAAATGGAATCATTTGTATTAGAATGAAAATTTTGAAAAAGAATAAGAAATAAAATAAAACATTGGCTGTAAATAGCCAAAAAGAAAACAGCATTACCAGCACAGTCGATAGATTCAATCTAAACTAGTAATGAAATAAAAACATAATAATTAAACTATAAAATTAACTCGTATAACCTTCACTAAACTATTCAACTACATTAAATGACTCAAATGAAAGTGTTCACTTTTTCCTCCTAGTACAAAAAATAACTCAGAAGACCAATTCTCTGAATCATCTTACCATATTAATCTGCTGCCTGCACCATTTCTGGGGGACAACACATGGCTAACTTTCATTAGCCACTGCCCCAGACTGGTGCATTTGCATACAGCTTTGCCAGCAAGACCCCTGTCCATGTTATGTCCACTGCCAGTTGAAGACTGTGGTGGGAGAGCAGTTTCTGTATCTCTAAGGTTTACTGTAATGTGAAAATATATGGTGTTAAATCTTTTGCATCACTTTAAGCCTTTCTGAATCCTAGCGAATGTTGAAAAACTGTTTTTTTTGCGACTTTGAGAAATTCAATTTTTTAATAATTAACTCTGATGTGAATTTATGTTTTATGTTTATTACTATTATTATGTTAGTATTTGTATATGATTTTTCAAGTTAGTATCTTATGGTCTTTGTTTTATCTGTATATTGACATTTACTTTATGTGTATATTTTAAATGCTTTCCTAAATTGTGTTTAACACTTGCTTGTTTGAATTTCAGCTATTTTGAAAAGTGCTTTGTGATAAACCACTATAATAAAAACTAATTTGAGTTGAGTTGAGAGTCTGCTACAAGCACTTGTATACTAGCATTCTCATGACACACTTGCTCCCACTAGCCTGATTATACTTATTAACCTAGGCCCCCATCACCTAACATTATTAAACTCAGAGGCGTGGCTAGGGTGGGGTAAAGAGGGTGGCTACCTCAGGCATTACTACGCATAAAAAGGTTCAACTCTTCAGCCATGACCATAATTCCTGTACCATGTGTGATATTTTAACTGTAGTGAGACACTTGTATCATGTGTGATATTTTAACTGTAGTGAGACACTTGTATAATGTGTGATATTTTAACTGTAATGAGACACTTATTGGCTTGATACATTTGTAACAAGTAGTTTGCTACAGTTTCAAAGCAGAATAATGTTTTTCTTTTTATTGTATCATCATTTAGTCTAATAAAATGTTTTATTTATTTATTTTGCTTTTCAAATTACAGTTGATGGGGCGCCAGATCAGGGAACTGCACAGAGCACCAGATAACCTAACTATGGCTCTAACTAAACTACATAGCCCTTTCAGTGACCTAACTCTAACATTAAAACTCCAACTCAGTCCCTAACCCTAACCTGAATCCTCAAACCCTAACACTAATCATTAAAATCTCCTCCTGCTCTATAACCCTATTTCTCCTTATCACTCTTTAAAACTAAAGCGCCATTCATTCCTCTTCCTTAAGTCTTAAGCCCTCAATCACTCTGTAAACCTAAAACTCCACTCCCCCATCCTTAAACCTAAATTCAAACCGTAACTATTTTGCATACCCATACTTGCAGTTATCTCAGTTGGCAAAATCTGTTTTCCTGTTCATGTGTTGGCTTAGTTCTTAGAATACGTTCTCCAACTTTATGAATATAATATTCTGTATGACAGGCATTATTCTCCTTAAGGATCTGCATCCAAAATCACACTCTTTCCTTATTTCTTGACCCTCGCAACTTCATCATCATACCTTTCCACTTTGAACTGTAACCTTCTGCTTGTGTTATATATATATGAGCCTTAACTGTGTAGCTGTAAACTACAGAGTTAAACTGTTGCAAAAAAGAGTAAAATCCCATGACTGGAGGAACTCCCTGGTCAATCTCAGTAAGAAGCTGAGATCCCTCATAAAATCCTCCAAAGCTAGTTATGAAAACAAAATTGCCACTGACTCTAAAGACAACCACAAAGCATTCTATAGCTATGTCAAGAATCTCAATGGCAACACTCAGATCTGCTCTGTTACAGCACAATGGCACTAAATATACAGAACCAACTGATATTGCCAATATCCTGGTAGATAGGTTCAGTGATAACTTTACCCCCCCTCTCACCCCCTAAAGGGCCCATCTCTATACTGGAAGAATGCAAATTTCCTGTAATCACGGCTGCACAGGTAAAAAACACACTCTCCAAAGCCAAGAACACAGCATCCATGGGACTTGACAATATCCCAGGCTACGTTCTACATGAATTACAGAATGAACTGGCACCCGACCTAAGTACCATGTTCAATCATAGCCTCATCTCAGGCTTTGTGCCCACTGAATGGTGGACTGCAATGGTTATACCACTCCACAATGCATGGGAAATTTTCAG
>NC_056737.1:757645191-757662691 GCF_019279795.1 Protopterus annectens
AAACATTACAGGAAAGAGAAACTTAAAACTTTTATATAACAAAACTTATATAACTTTCAGAGGCGAATTTGAAATCTGATTGATATATACAAAAATCAAAGTACTGAAACCTTAGAGAATCTCATACTAGAAGCTTAATACACAACATAACCTGTTTCGCGCTGTGCAGAACTGATTTCTGCCCAGAAGTTTCCTAGACCCTCGTTTTTTTTTTTTTTTTTTGGTAAATCTGAGGATTACAGTCAATATTAGAGTTTCATATTTTATAGGTTACCATCTGTCCCCTCTTTATACAAGATAGTGCCTATTTGAGCAATTGTGTATGTGTGGAGGACATACTTCTCAACCTCTCAGCACAAGAAATCTGGACAAAGCCAGAAATAATGGGGGGGGGGCAATGGCTCAAAATAGGGACAGATTTTAAGTATTGCTGCTATGGTTTTGCATGTTTGTGTATTTTCTGAAGAATACGAAGTGTGAAAATCAAATGTCTGTCATTATTTAATATTATTTAGTGACTCCAATTCTCAATGATTTGCTATAAAAACCACAATTTGTATGAAGAACAAATTAAACATATGAAGCAAAAATCTGGACAGTCTGATAAAATCTGAACAGTTGAGATATATGGTGGGGGCAATTAGAAAAATGTCAAAAGCTGTAAGATTTTCGGACAAAAATGTTTCCTGTGTTTGCATAGCACCGCTATTTATATCTTGAATATACGATTTTATATACATTCACAGAAACAACTCAAATTCTACAAGAATAAGCTATTGTATTGAGAATACATTGAAATCCAATAATTTGCATTGTGTGTAGGCTGCAGGCGGGATTTGTCCAACAAAATACCTTGTTTCAATAGAAAGCGCCCCGTGTCTGGCATGTGAAAAGGTAGTAATTCCTGCACCCTCCCTTTTCCCAAAACTTAATTTTGGCTTTGCCCACAATTCGTGGCCAAAGACGTTTAGTGTTGGTTGTAAGTTAAGTAATTGAGGCATGGAAAAATTGGTTTAGCTGTAAAATGGACAGTTTGTCTAATTGTCTTGAAACATTACAATAACTTTGTTCCTGATACTTTGGTCGCAAGTAAAACCTGGAAGGCACCGATGTTCTTTATAGTATTTATTACAATTGTTCGACGGTTTTAATTAAATGCGTTTGATAGTAACATTTTTTCAGTACGAAAAAAAACAGATTTTGAAGGTGAGGTGGGAGGAAAATCTGGAAATTTAAATGAGGTTTGTAACAATTAAATACTTTTTTTTTCAGGAGTTTTGGGGGAGGGCGCGTCCTTCAATTGGGTGTGCTTCTGTTTAATGACATCAGCTTATGTTAGACACTTTGGGAATACATGTGGCGTGATTTATTATTATTTTTATTATATTAGAATCCATTACTACTTGATTGCCTGCTACTGGAAGATATCGTATCTAAAGTAAGACCTTCTTATTTCTTTACTGTAATGGTGTATATGCTAACACCTCTCAACCTTTAATTGCAAGAAATATGGATAATTCTGAAAATAATGGAGTGCACGAAGACCAAAAAAAAAAAAACAGGAACAACTTTTAAATATTGCTTGTATAAATGTAGAAAGTTGCTAGAATTACAGTTTTGCGTTAACATGCATTTTCTGGAGAACATGAAGTCTTAAACTCAAATGTACGTCATCATTTAAGTGGTTTCAATTCATAGTAACTTGCTAGAAAACCACACGTTTTAAGTGTAATAGACCAAAAATACAAGGTAAAAAATCTGGACATTTTGCAAAAACCTGGGAAGTTGAAATGTAAGGACCAGACTCCACCGCCCAACAGTTCGGGACGGAAATGTATTTTTTCTTAAGTTTTGCAGGGTGGGGGGGGGGGGGGGCTGCGCCCCCAGCACCGCACACCCGGCCATGCAAATTAAATATACCAACTCCGAGATCGCACTACATTGAAGATAAGGGTAAACACCCACGGCACGCCCACGTCTGCGCGAGAACCACCCGGTGGGATTAGGGTTGCCACCTTTTCAAATGCCCAAAGTGGTACAATTGTGGTACAAACATTCGATTTTGCAGGCCAAAACATACCCACAAGGGACAAAAATTCACTTTTTTGCCTAAATACAAACTTATTATTGTAGCATTTTAGTTGCTTATTTTGTTTCTTATAACATTTAGGTGTTTCAGATACAGAATAACTGTTTTATGCAAGTATTACATAAAATACAGGAAATAATTTAGCCCTAATATCTCAGGACATTTGCCATTTTTACATTTTTTTTGCACAACACAACTTCCCAAAGAGTGACTGTCCCTCGCAAAGTGGGACAGGTGGTAACCCTAGGTGGGATACACACGCACAGCATCACCGTTATCCCAGCAGTAACTTCTGATGTAAAGTTTATTTGGTGTGATATGTGTTGCATTACCAATGATTTGTGATTAGCCTTACATATTTATTGAAGTCCAAACATTCATCCACCTCTGTATTATTCAAAGTAAAAAAGGTATGCCTTTAAAAATCCACAGCTTTTGAGAAGATAAGAACAGAACAACAGAAACTGTAAATTATGTTTAAAGGGGGTGCAGGGAAAGTACACGCTTGTGTGTTAGTACCTTTTTTAATTCATTTTTTCCGACAAAATGTCTTTGCTAAATAGTTTTATCATAGTGCTCAAAATAATGTAAGTTGTGACGTTTTCAAATGCCCAAAGTGGGACATTTTTAGGTACATTAAATTTTGCAAGATAAAGGTCAGAACTTCAATTTTTGCCAAAATAAAATATTATTCGTGTAGCATTTGAGTTGCTTATGAAATTTCATATATCATTTTAGGCGTTTCAGATACAAAATAACTGTTTTATGCACCTATTAAAGAAAACTTCTGAAATATATTTTTCTTACTTAAAATCTCAGGACAGTTGCCATTTATTTTATTTTCTCAGGACACAACCGCCCAAAGAAGGACTGCCCCCAGAAAGAGTGACAGGTGGTAACCCTAAAAAAATAAGACAGCGAGGTGTGTGGGGGGGAGGGGTGGTAATAAAATGGTAGTCTTCGATAAACTTATAAACAGTTCAACATTTATTCCACGCTCATCCTAAGAGGAAAAACAGTTACTTTCAAATACTTTCAAAATCAGGTTCTGTATTTGATGACCTGGTAGGATAAGGGAAGTTGACCTCCCACAGGTATTACTACTAACTTTAAATTATGGGACACAAGGTCGGCGTGGAGAAAATGGTGTACACTGGTGCAGTTGGTTTTGTCAAGGGTTTCTATTGTCGAAATCCCGTTTATCGATCCTTATTGTATTGTAAAGTGAGTGGGTGTTAAACCTACTTTGAAATATGTATGTGTTTGAGTTGGTGGTAGGTATGGGTGTATGTATGTCCGAGTGTTAAAACACACGAAGCGAAGGCTTTGTGTGTGTTTGTGCGTGTGCGTGTGCGTGTGTGTGAGTGTGTCTGTGTGTGCGTGCGTGCCTGTGTGTGTCTGATCACGCTGAAGCGTGTGCGTTTCTTTGCAATGCGAGTTTGGCACCGAATGCAAGTTAACTTGCCAGTGTTAGTGTGAGATCATCAGAAAGTAAGATTATGAAAGTTTCTCATTTACCCCACTATTGCGCAGTCTCGCAGCCCTCTCCTCTTTTTGGAGGGAGTGATTTGTGTTACGAATGAAAGTGTACTCACGCACGCGCACACACTATTGCAAACTCGAACAGTCTGCAAAATAATAATATAAATATGGAAGACGACCCCCCCCCCCCCAAGAAAATCATCAAGTCTACAGCCTTCCTCGGCCACTCTGCTTAAGTCACACGTGTTTTACAATGTTTCCTACATAGGAATGGCATATAACAACACTATTATGAATGAAATGGTCAGAAGTTGAAAAAAGAGAAATGCAAAGACTAGGGAATATCAAATGCATCCAAGACGTATAAAAAATCTAAGCTACAATTCTTACTTAAAAAAATAAACAAAACATAAGAAATGTCCTATAAAAATCCATAAAGTAATGCCTAGCATAAAAACTACTCGATAATTATAAATCAAGTTGTATGTGTGTGTGTGTGTGCGTGCGTGCGTGCGTGTGTGTGTGTGTGTAATTATGACCTCTAAGACTTTCACGGTCATCATTATTCACACATCCCTCAAGTTTAGTATTGTTAGTTACCACATCCTTTTAATCAGATTGACACCACATGTTAAAAACGAGAAAATGGATGAAAAAGTCTAGAGATGTTTGCAAAAGTGGTCAAGAAAACTTCAATTTGGGGGTTTCATCGACGTTAATAGCATTCAGAAGACCATTTAACCACGAGTGAAAATAGTAGTCTCCCAATTCCCATTTTTGTTGGAAAAGTCCAGAAATGTTGAGTTAATTGTATTATGTATTATTATTATTATCATCATCATTGTTTGGTTGCTGTTAATTCGTCTCAAAAACTGTGCTTATTGTATTTTTTGTTTGATAATATCTTTGTACTGATGTTTAAAACTGTAATAAAATTCGATATTTAAAAAATTACGAGAAGTAATGATTAGGAAACAAATATTGATGTCACCATTCTGACAAAATTTACCCCGGTAGGACACCTTAACAAATCAACAAAACTGTGTCAAGATGTAGGCACACTTAAGCAGAAGCATCCAGTGTATTTTGCGTGCATGTGTGTTGGGGGAGCATAACCATATCTTTCAACCTCTCAGCTTTAAAATCCATACCATTGACCCTTAAAAATCATGGCACAGGGTTAGAAAGAAAAGTGATTTTTTTTTTCAAAATAAGAGGTTCTGTTTGTACTAGATAGCACTCGTAAATGATAGAGAGCCTCAATATAGGCATATTCCCTTAAAAGGGGTATGTTCCCGTAACCAGGTCTGATATGAGGAACTCAACAGGGGCAAGGCTAAATCTGAAGACAAAACCATGGCGCCATGCCTAATTCATAACAAGTGAGAGGTATGGACGCTATTGACACTGTATAGACAGAGAAAAAATACAGTTTTTCTTCCATGTCTTGGACGGAAAACTAAAGCTAAGAGTGAGAAGACTGTGCCTCAAAGAAAAAAAAATAATAATCTGATGAACATGTTCAAGATTCCAAGAAAAAGAGCCAATTGCGTTTGCGTACTGGAGATAGTGTATATTCTTGAAGTGGACCAATGGGAAATGGTTGTAAACAACAGTACAGTCTTCAAATGCTTGTAACTTTCGGCTATCAGCTGTCATCATTATACAAGCTTCGGGAATCAAATAGTAACACAAAACGTCTTTTTGTATCAACTTTATAAGCGGGTGATGCTGATGTTTAAAAGTGTCCCTGATGTAGATATCGGTATCTCATTATTTTCAACTTTGCCCCTCACCGGTTCTCCAGTTCGAGTGTTCATGATAAGATACCTGCTTCAACTTTGAGAAGGACCCCACCAAGTGGACAACACTGTACACGCCTTCCTAATAGATTAATAAGCATCGTCCATTGGAGAAGCTGAAGCAAACAATACTTTTGCATTCGCTCGCTGTAAATGTAAACCGTGTTTGCCTTTAAAATTATACTTGTTATATTCTCTGGATTGTATGATTTATTCGTAATTTCTTTTATTCTTACTTTCATAATTGTAAATTATATGTTCATAGATACTTATTAGACTATGGATCTGCGGGGATCTTAAGAAGTCTTGCCTTAGATTTACATGGTATTTTTTTGTCTTTATATTTATGTACGCTTAACCCACAGACGGGCAGAAAAGGATATGTTGGGACATTTACATATTGCCTCTATCCATAACCGACAAGGGTTCTTAACCCGCGGTGAATTTGCAAGCGACCCATCCATTTCTCATCTAAATGTTTTATGGTCGAAGCTGCATCCAGCCCACTTTAATATGCCAAGGTAAAATGATGATGTGTGGTACTTAAAGTGAGTGTGTTTCTTGTTAACATTTTTGGAACTTGTAATCGAAAGTCTGCACAAAATAAGCTACCGTAGACTTGAGCACGTTAACTTCACGCGTTTTAGACATTTATGTAAAGAAGTGCAAGCCACTCATCACCGTCAGATGCAGGGGCACGCACCCCCCCCCCCACACACACACACAGATACACCGAACTTATATGCAAAAATTGTAGGAGTGCACCAACTCAAAGAAAGAGGAATTGCCTAAAACAATTGAATCACTTCCGTAGCACACTTAGAAACCGCAACAGCAACAATTTCTTGTGGAAAACAACAATCGACATTATATTTCTCAGTTTCTTTTTCTTCATACAAATGGCGCTAGAGGAATTTCACCTCGACCACCTGTAGAGGATCCCATATCAACTGCCACTGATTTTCAATTACTTTTCCAATTTAGGTTAAAATTGTGCTCTGAACTTGTTAAAACAATTTTAATAAAATGTGTTGAATATAATTAGCAACCAATGACGACTATTACAATTATGAACTTATTTTACTTCAGAGCTCGCTTGGTCTGTCGGAAATCATCTTTATATATATATTCCAAATGTCCCGGATGTGAGGGTACTTGTCCCAAATTGTTTTAGGCGTTGCCTCACATTTTGATTGAGAGCTGTGCCACTAGGCTTGACTATGAAAAATCTAGAATGCATTACAGAACAAAATACTTTTGTTGTGTCGTTAGGTGATGAGAAAATACAGTTCATTAACCCAAGTATACTGGGTCCTGTAATATAGGTCTTGAGACAATTAGAAATTGCACTATACACCACGCAAGCACATGCCTCTCATTTACTATGTTAGGCATACCGTTGTGATTTTGCCTCTCATCGTTAGCCTTTCTTCTCTTAGATTTATGATGTTCCTCATAAAGTCAGTCCTTTTTATGGATACATACTTTATTAATCACAAACTAAGCCTGTACAAAGACTCACTACCACTAAATACATTGGGAGTAATATACGAAGACCCTCTATTGTGAAAAATAAAACGAGTCCTTTTTATAGTTAAGTGTTAGGGTAGCTGCCTTTGTAGGACATTTAAGCCTATCCAATTTTCCTTTTAAAGGTGAAAATCAAAGCCCGTACCTTGCATTTGTGAAGTAAACGCCTGATTCATTATGCCAAAACCCCAACCATCATCGACTATGACTTTTGAAGCCCTTGCTTTGATTTTTAATGCTTGGAGGTTGAGAGGTATGAGTCTGCAGTTTCTTCATTTTTATTTAAAAATGTAAATGGAGTCTGTGCATACTTGCATCCTCTGTGTATGTAATTCAAGGAAAACTGCATCTGCCACCAAGTTAGGATATTTTGAAACAATTTGTCAAAACGTTCCAAAACTTATTAAATATAACCTTTGTGATTAACACCGCGGCAGTCTCCTTCCAACGTGGACAGCAAAGCTGTGTAATACAATGCATTCGGATGTGCTCAAGCTTGATGAGTATAATAAACAAATAGAATAAAATTACTTCAAACCTACCCTCTAGTTGCGTTTTGGTCAGCCATTTTGGCAGGTTTCAAGTTTCCTATAAAAATCTTTGAAAACAGTACTCTGAGCCTGCAGATTAACACCCCCCACACTCATCTTTTATTGCTTTATCCAAGATAATACACAGACTCGTGTGTGTGTGTGTCTGTGTGTGTGTGTGTGTGTGTGTGTGTGTGTGTGTGTGTGTTGAAACATCATAAGAAAGTCTGGCAATTTGTGAATACACTAGCCCTTAGAAGAAGTCGTTAAATGGGGATATTGGTCTAGATGTTCTGCGTGTTTACGATACAAGCTGAAGACAACATCATTGTGCTAGAATCACTTTTAATGCAATTTACATATATGTCAAATCCATGAATATCCATATTTAACCATGATATATGTATTTCTTTATCCCAGAGGGCTGATATCTCCATAGCTGAAACAAATAAACTGAAATGTAATTCTTCAGGGTCAGATCAAGTGACCATTATAGTTTTTCACAGCTGACTCTACCAGGAGAGCACAGTTACAACGTTTTAGTGATCTTGTAATTTTGTGTGGGTGCAAAAGTATCTGTGTCTTTGCTAGTGTTACTATTTTTGTAAGAAGTTTCGGTGCCGCTTCAAAGCCTCTTGGATGGCAATAGGCACTGAATCTGAATCATTATGACCTATTTAATCACCAAAGACCCCTGCTGCAGAGTTCACAGTTGCATACAATACAGGATATCACAGTTTTGAAGTCTAGCACATAAAAACACAAATGTACCATTGATATGACAAACATTGATTGTCTCTTAAAAACTACATGACCTTTATAAACATTTTAAATAAAGTAGTGCATCTAGGACAACCAATCGCACAAGTCAAGTCAGTCCTGAAACGTTTCTCAGTGCCAGCAAATAAAGAAAGAAAGAAAAAAAAGACGGTCAGGAAGCATAAATGAATTGAAAATGTACTGTCCCTTCCAAACTTATGGGCAACGCGAATGAGTAACTAAATCTGAAAATCTCCACAGCTGGGGTACCTTTTGCCAAACGTATAAATAATTTGAAATAAAAAAATTGGCCAGTCTTCTTATTTTTCTTCTTACTAGCACGTAACCAGAAATGAAGTGAAGCATGTCCATGGCTGGTCCGTTTATCTAAAACTGTTCTTTTGAGCAATCCAAAACTGGCAAGAGTTTGGGGTTGGGACTAATAATTTCTGTATTCAGTTTGTGTAACCACGTCCTGGCTAGCACTATAAAGTGCAGTCCATTTTAAGTAGCTATGTACATGTTGGCAGTCGTCTTCACAAAACTTGGAATTTCCATGAGGATGTTTGGTCTTTGTAATCCAAACAGTCAGCGTTGAAGTTAAGCTTCCATGAGGCAGCCTGTTCTTTATAATCCAAGCAATCAGGAGAATTAAAACCCAAGCTAGAAGCACCGTACCCCTGGGTCGCAATAGAGGCAGAAGATTGATTGAGATGGCTGGTTACTGCATTGGTGCCCATGGGGCTAAGGGCAGCCCCTGGTCCTGGAAGCTGGTGATGCATTGGTGCCAAGTATGATCCACAGTCCATTCCTCCAAAGTAGGACGTAGACCCAGCATATCCTTGACTATACCCAGAAGCCTGAGTGTAGGTCATAGGGTAGGACCTCTGCATACAAGAAGAAGATGTGGATAGTGGATCGGACAAAGGAGAGATGGAAGCTGGGCTCCAGATGGACACCGGGGCGCTGTTGCTTGAGATAGATGGAACTGAAGTGCTGGATGGTGGAGTAAACTGTCCACTTGCACCACTTTCTGAGCTAGCCTCTCGTACAGGGGAACTTTTCTTTTTAGTTGGCCTCACTTTGTTTTGGCCCCCGTTCTGCTGCTGTTGTTGTTGCTGGCGACACTTAGCGCGACGATTTTTGAACCATACCTGGAAAACAAGAAAGTGAAACGTGTAAGCAGCACAACTTCAGATAAGAATAGTTAAACCATATATATGCGTGGATTAGTAAAGTATTCGGTCTTCACATCAATTTTAGTAAATCGGGAACAATGTACCCAACCCAACACATAGAGTTCAGTGCTGCTGTGAAGGTATTATAAACAGCATATACCTCATATGGTACTAGCTAATGGTACTACTCATATAAGACTACCAACCCATGTATTACCTAATCTTGCTGTGTAATTTCACTAATTTAGTATTGTCATTTCAGTGTGTGTGTATATATATATATATATATATATATATATATATATATATATATATATACACACACACACACACACACACACATATATATATATATATAATATAAATATATATATATATATATATATATATATATATATATATATATATATATTTATACACACACACACACACACACACACACACACACACACACATATATATATATACACATATATATATATATATATATACATACATACATACGTGTGTGTGTATATGTTAGAAAATGAGAGCTGGCAACAGTGTATCAGTTTGGGAATCAATATGTATTATATGTAGGGGGGATCGGACCACAAAAATAAAAAGGAACCTAGTACATCTGTGTGCAGTATGTCAACTGTTCATACCTCTCAACCTCTTAGCACAAGAATTTTGAACAAAGCCTAAAAATGATGTGGGGACAAAGGCAAAAAATAGGGATAGACTTTAAATATTGTCGTTATAAACATAGAAAGTTGCTAGAAAGTATTTGTGTCACCATTCATTTTTCTGAAGTTCAGGAAGTCTGAAACTCAAATGTATGCCATTATTTAGTGACTTCAATCCTCCAGTGATTTGCCTAAAAAACACGAATTTTGTGAGGAATATACCAAAATATGAGGCAAAAATCTGGACATTTATGTGAAAATCTGGACAGTTTAGAGGTATGCCACTGTTCACTGAAGAAAATAAGGATGTTTTAATATTCCTTTAAAAGGTCAACAGTTTTGAGGTAACCTCACCTGAACACGGGATTCTGGCAGGTTAATTTTAAGGGCCACCTCTTCTCTCATGAATATGTCAGGATAGCGGGTCTTTGCGAATAAAGCTTCCAGAACATCGAGTTGAGCTCGAGTGAACGTAGTCCTTTCCCGTCTTTGTTTCCGGGGAGTGGCTGTAAGCAGCAAAGTAAGTATGTAAATGCATTGTGGAGTGAAAAGTACAGTAAAATATATTACAATGTAAATAGGCATACTTGAACATAAGACTAAGCGTGGGAAAACACTTTGCCAAATAATTCCAATATCAAGTAACAGTAAACTAGTTAAGCAACAGAAAAAAATGCCAATAGCCTCGGCACAATTAAGTAAACAAATAAAATAAAAGTTCTGAAATATAAATTTACTTATGATTTTTCTGAAACATTTCCATAATTTGATTTAGCTGAGATGCCCACGCTCTTTTTTAAGTTACTAACTGCAGTATAAATAAAAAAGAATACGGGTATTCAAATTTTACAGTATTAGGCTATGTGCCAAAATCACAGGCTTACTTACTAATTAACAGAATCTCAAGGTGTGTTACAAATACGTGGCAGATAAAACGTCTGACCAGGCAACACATTTATAACAAATAAAATAATTTAATCTGAGTATGTAAATACTGCAAGCATTTCCATAAAAATAACGAATTAAGTAAAACATATTATTAAATTATTCTGAGAACGCATTTATTCTTACTTTAAATAAATAACAACACAGCTTACCAGGGTAGCCTACAGACGGATGAAGTAAGTCCATCCCTGAGGTTGTGAGACTCAATCCATTGACCGCATAAGGTGGTTGCTTGAGATAAGACATCATGCTAAAGTTGTTTTTTTGAGGAAATATTTTTGCAGAATACTGAAAGCAGACACGGCAGATTGGTGATTCCTGGTTTTCTTGTTTTCCTGACACTCTGGCTCGCTTTAAACCTGTGTTACAGACAGAATAAAGATGGTGAAATTGTTTGTCTAAAGTAAATCCCTTACCACTGGTGGTTTACCCGTATGTGAAGTTCTCTCACTCACTGACCTGTCTCTTAAAGTATTCTCAGACCCCCAGCTGCCTCTGGGGCCAAAGGGATGCTGACTAGATAAACGAGTCCTAAATGCTACACCCCATAATTACAACACGCCTTGCAGGAGCCCTAGGCTTCCTCCTACCGTTGCACACATTATATTATTAAGAGCTACCATTTGCATGAGACATACTGGTAAGCACTAAGTAATTGTCACAAACAAAACTTGATTAAGGCCATTTGCTGAGACAAAGCACTCCGAGACCAATAAATGCTGATGATAAGAAAGCCTGCTGCAGAGAAACAATGCAACAATTAAACACAAAAAGCTCTCTGAGTACAACTCCCATCTAATAAACATGCTGAGTTTTTAATTGTCTGATTTTCCTTTCTTTGGAACTGGTGAAAATGCGATTATGCTTGCTTTCAAATTTAAAATGCAGACATTTTAAGAATTAAAACTTGAACACATGCTATAAATCTATCGACCTAAAGTCAAAGGCATTTCTAGCAACCATTTCGTCTAATTAGTGCTTTGGATAATTAGATTTGGTGGCAAGCAACATATTTATTAGGCCTTGATTATACGTATCTAAGAACTAAAGTTAAACAAACAAGCAATCAACTCTGTATCAAAAATCATTAAACTATCCTACTGATAACACTTTCAGTTTGAATGAATTGTGGCAAATTAAACCCCCATTTCCGAAACATCATAATTAAATTGAGTAACATCTATCTACAAGTCTAAAAAAAGGCTGACATTGAGTGACACGTTCTCCAGTAAATAAATGCAACCTTGGGCCTTGATGTAGGAGTAATTGCTGCAGCGACGTTATAAAAAAGTTTTGTTCAAAACAAGTAATTAATCTGCAACCAAATAAGGTACAAAGAGCTGAGTGTGTTACTCCTACCGTTGCCCATTTCACAAATGCGTATTCAGAGCTGTTTTTCCTTTTGGTAGAACGATCGGGGGAAAACATTACCACAGTTTGTATTAGTTGTACAACATTTCAACTGTTTCTAACAGTGTGTAGCGTGTTCAGCGTGGCTAGCATTATTATGGTTTCCTGAGCTATCTTGAATCCATGCATTTCATTCTTCATTTATGGTCCTAAAAAGCTTACAAAATAAGAAACAAAACCGTTTTCATTTTTTTGCCACAATACCACACACGTTTAATGGTCCAGTCAGAGCATTATTAACTACATAAATCCTGAACTACAAATGTTACACTCAGTTTAATCATAGTTGTGAATTAAAGTAAAATATCCAGCTTTTGGCCACCCCTGTTCTTTAGCCAACCTGGTGTGAGGTTCAAACTCATTACCTAAAAATATTTTCACAAAACAGAGGTGGTTTCCATGTTTGCTATGCAGAGCTATAGTAACTAGTTAGCATCTCTGGGGTTTATTTATCTCAGTAAATCGCCCCTAATTAACACGAGTAACCACACTGTAAAGAAAACACCGCATGTTTCACAGTGACATATTGCCCAAGAGAAATGTTTTTCTTTTGTGAGCATAACTGACTTTATAACTTTAATAAACTAATTTGACTCTAGCACCCAAGAGCAGGGGTGTAGGCAGAAATGTATATTTTGTTCTCAAACTTCATGCAGCCACCCCCTATCGTTAAAACCCGTACTCACCCTCCAAGATGCAGCTCTCTATATGCTTCAGAAAGGGGCACACTATTTTCAACTGCTGCCACTTATAACCTTTAAACGACTGTCTTAGTTGATGGATTCCTGTCATGCAAACATGCTTTGTAAAGCTTTCTACGATACACTCTAGAGAGTTCTAAACATTATGTGCTGCTTATGTCATAAAGTTTAGAAATATGTACTCATTTGATTACGATTATGCTTAGCTATACCCTTGCTCAAGAGGAGTCACAACTCCATTAAATCGAATACACATAAGCATGCATGACATTTAAAGGCAGCATTTAAGAAAACAATGCATACTATACTTTTACTGAAAACGCTTTTTATTTACTACAGGAGACAGGCTAAGCCATCCTGAGGTTACTGTTTGAACTTCTAGACTACAGCCCTCCTTGTATATTGTTTCCCATTCTGCACATACCTGTTCCTGGTGTAGTCTTCGGACTGACCTGCCTGGAAGGGAGACTCGTGGTTTTATATCTAACGGCTTTCGCTTCCAATCTGTCACTTTTTGTACAGGAAGCCTGTCTAACAGTTGCTATCCAATCATTCAGTTATAATTACCCCGTCCAAGAATTAATTATAATAAATGTTTTCTTGATAAATTAACGAGATAATCCAAGTGGCACACGTTCTTTAATTACAGGACGCCAGCCTAGGCTCTGCTGTGTACTGGTGCTGATTAATTTTCTGCATGGTGGCAATGAAACAAAAAAGACTTCTAGCCTGCCAGTCGACTTCTTTAAAAATCCCAATAAAATCTGATCTCTCTCTCTCTCTCTCTCTCTCTCTCTCTCACACTATCACTTTCCCAACTCTTGTGTCTACCTCACTCTCGCAGCTTTTGGACTTCAAGATTTTTTTCAAATGGGTTCACAGCAGTTCATTTATTTTTCATATCAAGGGACCACTTTAAAAAAATGAGCCCACTATAACTGATTAAAACTGTTAGTTAACAGAAAAACGTTGGAAAAATGACATGATGCAATACCTTTTATCGAACCAACATATGTTTTGTAATTAATCTACCTTTTGGGCTAGCAGTAGCCTTTTTCGAGAGTTATTAAGTTTCTGGTGTTAGATGCAGTGATTAAATGTACAGTTTTACTTAGAAAGTTTCCATCAGATACTATCCCGCCATCATGTGTTTGCCCCAGCAGTTTAATTGAAATGATCAACACTACCAACATAGCTAATGTTTTGCAGTTATCTATAAGATAAAGGAACTCTTCAGCCACTCTCAAAAAAGTAATTTATTTATTTATTTTATTTGACATTTGGTAACCAGGAAAGCCCATCTGGGTACAGATTTCCCATTTTCAGCAGAGGCCTGTGGAGAAAAGCTCCAACAGCAATTATACGCAATGCAAGAACATTAACGCCGAGAACAAATAAACTTCTCTACGGATTAAAATAAACTCTAAATAAGGCTTTCGGTAGTCATTTCTGTCAACCAGCCCAGATTTTTCTTTTAACCGGAGAACACCGGTGTGCTGTATCCTTCAAATCATTCGACCCCCCCCCCCCCCAACAGAATGCTTACAACAAATATGGGGACTAAATTGCTTCATCTGTTATCATCGTCGGCCTACTTTCCCCAAAATTCATGCTGCTTGAATTCTTAAATACTATAAACGCAACACAGTGGTACTGACTAATGCACGAAAGGTGACGGAGACCCTGCTACATGGTATTAAATTGTCCTAACTCATTTTAGTCCGTGAATATATTTTAGGAGAGGTGCATATCTCTGTGGTGGTGGAAGAGAAGTTTGGTATCTTATCAAAGATCCTCCATCCAGTCAGTCTCCGTAAGTGAATTTTGCACTTCTTATTATAGTCGAGTATTTAAAACATTTAGTTGATCTGGAGGGAAATTATAAAATGCACAATTTTAGTATTTATTTTTTCATTTCTCTCTAGTCTTAGCCAAATAAAGCAATTTAGTAGCCTTTTACTGCCACAGAAATGTGTTTGATCTTTGGTCAAACCTTTGGCTGGGAAAAGCTTTTTATGTGAAGGGGAATGTCAGACAGAAGGCGCAAAGCAATTTATCGATCCACCTCTAAGGAAGAAAATCTGTTTGTCAATAATTGTGAAGCGACGAGATTAATTCCACTTCTTTTGGATAACAAAAATAATCGACAATCAACATCTGCAGCCCAGAATGCCATGCAAGGACCTGCATGTGTTACCAAGTAGCTCAGGGAAACAAGAGAAAAATGTGGGACTGAACTACCCGCCTCCTCAATTATCAGTTTTTTGTCTGTTTGCATTTCCATTAGGAGATTGAACAGCTAGTGAAATTATTCCACACAAAAATGAAAACAGCTACAACCCCCCCCCCCAAACAAAAAAAAAACAACAAAAAGTGCAATTGTGTCTATCCTTGGCTAACACTTAATCGTACTGATCACATTGAGAAACGTATATACCAACTGTTTTAAACATATTGTTATTAAGTGTACACTGTTGTAACACACGTCCAGGTCATCCACTCACTGAAAATATAACAACTTAAGTAATCACATTTTATAATTAATACAACAAAATTGTTTTTTTAATGTATAAGTTCGTCAGAGAAAACCCTTCCCCTAATCCAAACTCTTAGAAATTCAAACTACTGTAACTTCCAAAGATGGCATGGTACCAAGATGAATAGATTTGCAATAGCCGAAAAGCAGGACTACTTGCCTTGTGTCTGATGCAACTGACCAAACTAATCTTTTCCAGAGCCAGACGGTCAGTACCTAAACAGAGGCTCCTGAAGTTAATTGACGTTCTTTTCTCTGCAGCTTCACGGCTCAGTCTTGTAGGTGTAAGCTTCCCGAAATCAGGCAGGCCAATAATAAAGACAGAGGCTACTTTTATACAGCAATCAAATATTTGGACCTGACAAGACAACTGCCCTGACGCGCAGGAGCTTTGCGGAGCCTGAAATGGCGAGCTGTTCCTCACTCAGTAAAATGTGCACAGAGAGCGCCTCGCCGGCAACTTTTTGACGCAAACTCTCCAGCCAATGGCAACGAGCGAGTGGCTGACACATCTGAAGCCTGGAGCTACAGGAGAAATAATAAAAACACACACCAGGGGATGGAAAGGGAGCACTGCTGCACTAAGACAAGAGACTAGGCTCCAAAACTAATGTAGAAGGGTAAAGGGGGGGGGGGGGGGTAAACCTAAGTGTGTGTGTGTGTGTGTGTGTGTGTGTGTCTACCTACACAGACACACACACACACACACACACACACACGTATACATGTGCAGATATCCAGCTATAGATGTATACGTATGAATACATCTATACCTGGATATCTACACGTGCATATGTGTGTGTGTATATGTATATATTGATACACGCATGCACACACATACATGCAGGTATACAATTTATATATACAATACACGTCCATGCATGTATACTTCGTATCAAAATGTGTGTATGCATGTGTTAACGTAACCACAGATATGTAAACACATTTGTTTGTCATGTGATCCTTTTAAACTACAACAGGTACTGACAAGCACATCATTTATTTGAATAAGTCTTAATAGAACAGTCTACTAAAGGCATAGAAAACAGGTCAAAACAATTGCTGACAGTCATATACTGCTTACAAGACAAACATCATACACCGCCTCACACCCCTCACACACGCACACATTTATATTTTTGCAGGTATGCAGGACAGTCCTGATTTCAACAATTTGAAATTATTTGCATAAGCCGCTTCTCGGTCTTGTTCATCTTTAATAAATGAAGGCGTTAAATGTAAAACTGGAATGTTCTCCTGATATTTTGGGGACATACACATTTTCTGATTTTCCATTAAGCAATGAACACCAGCATTGCTGCAATTTTTGAAACACGTGAAATGCTACAAACAAAAGAAACAGCCAAAATACATCAGGAGTCTGAAATGTGAGACTATCCTGGAAACTAGTGCCTTATACTGACTGAGGGCATTGAGGGCCATGTAAATAGCATATTTTTACAGGAAACGTTCCACTTTGGGCATCTGAAAATATAATATTCCATTCATCCATACAGGGTGGACTTGGTGAAGAATAAAGAGAAGATAGTAAACAAAAACAAACGCGCATGCACGCGAGGCAAATCAGTTTAGTAAAATAATTTATAATATTTCATGTGGGGAAACCCTGCAAAATATGGGCATCAGATCTGTGTCCTTAGAAACTGTGTCGGACTATTTTACGATACTAAGAAAATTTGTAGAGTAGTGTTTGAAGGCTACAGCACTACAGTAACAAAAGAAAAGACAGCCGTACCTCAATATTCTAGGGAGTTGCAAACACCATTTTGTGGCATTATTGCATTTGTAATATCTGTAACCCTATATGTAGCAGAGCTGATTTGTTCTCTCTGCGTGTGTGTGTGTAGTA
>NC_056737.1:757665191-757672691 GCF_019279795.1 Protopterus annectens
GAGTGCACTGCAAAACCAAGGGGTTGTGCTCTTAATGTCTGACACTTCTGGATTTCTCTTTGCATTTTCTTCTTTGCGAAATGAAAGTGGTCGAACAGGTCTGGCAAAATAGTAAGTTATTAAAACTTTAATAAAACTCTTCTTTCTTTCTTTCTGCTACCTTTCATCTACTTTTACAGCCTGATGAGAAGTTTACGCAATTGTTGTGTACTCTGCTGACATTGTAATGCTTATTTCAGTTTGATACACACCTTTAGGCTTACAGTAATTCACAAGATTGTTGCTGACTTTCAGAAATAAAATAGAGATACACATGAAATACCTACAAATATTTACAACGTCATTTACATAGAACACCAGCTTAACCGCCAGATGAATATTAACCTGCAAAAAGAAGTGGAGGAGAAAAATAAGCATATGCAGGCCATACCCTTCTCTCAGGTCTTGGTGTATTTGAAGTAAGCAGCACCACAGGGTAATTTGCTTCTGGTTAACTGTTTTATGTACGGCCATATATCTTGCAGAATTCTTGCACGTAGTTTTCTCTGTGCAAGTCAGTGCTTATTACGTGGTAATACATATACCATGCCATAAAATACTTAAACAGGGGCCCTATTTTTCGAAGGGCACGCACGCACGCACACGTGTGTATGTGTGAGTGTGTGTTTGTGGGTGAGTTTGTGACCTGTTTTACAGTTACAAGATCGTACAGCAGTTTTACAAAGCAGGGAATAATATTCAACACACTAGACTTGCGAACAAATTATTCTTCTCCATTGGGTAGTTTTTACCTACCCATCTATCAATCTGTCCATTCATTTTGAAATCACAAATAACTTCTGATTATCCCGAATGCCCACTGCGTATCAGCTGGAGATGTACTCCTAAAAGTCTATGGATGGGAAGTCAATGTTCCCTGCTGTCTATTGATGTCGCTATTGTAAGATAGAATGTGGAAATGACCAGAGCAAGTAACAATTGTGAAAGTGCTGTTTTGTAAAATAAAATGCGCACTGAAAGTGTGGCATTTGTGGATCACATGCTTTTAGATTATCTAAAATTAAACTGAAGCAGATATGAATATAAAAATAAAGTTCGGTTCCCATCAACTAAAGCAAGCGGGAATTCAGATAGTTTAACAATTAGCAATGTCACAGAGTAAACATTTCCTTCATTTGCATATATGAAAAGTAAGGTGGAAAGTACTGAGGATTTCGGCGCGCGCGCACACACGCACACACACACACACACACACACACACACATATATATATATATATATATATATATATATGTAGATATATATATATATATAGATAGATGGATATACCTCTCAACCTCTTAGTACAATACATTTGGACAAAACTAAAAGAATGTGGGACAAAAGCTTAAAATATGGACACATTTTAAATATTGCTCGTATAAACTTAGAAAGTTGCTAGAATAACAGGTTTTGTGTTAGCATGCGTTTTCTGAAGGATATGAAGTCTTAAACTCAAATATATGCCATTATTTAGTGACTTCAATTATTTGTAATTTGCCAGAACTGAACATCACAAATTTTACGAGGAACAGATCAAAAGTATGAGGCAAAAATCTGGACATTCTGCAAAAATCTGTACAGTTGAGATGTATTATTTAGAATGGACAACTTACCGCACAACTGCTCTCCTTTAAATAAAGAAGGTACTTTTACAGCTTTTGCAGCCCTGGACTAATATAACATCTAATGTAAAGGACTTCCGAATTTCCTAAGAATCAAAAATGATACCAAAAGCTAAGTTGCGATTCGAAGCTTTATGTGTCATGTATTTGTTGGGGAGGTACCTATCTGAAAGCACGCAAGTGTTGACAGAGCGGTAAACTACTGTAACTTTTACAGAAGTTTAGCCAAACCGAGTATCATTTTGCGTTATTTACTGGAAAATGCATATGACATAAAGGTGTTAGGTCCTGGGGAGTGTTGGGGGCAGAGGAATGAATATGTACATTAAAGGAGACTAGGGTTTCAGTCATTCGCTGTCATTTGTTTTAATTATTCAGAAAAGTATTAAATGTAAATTATATTTTAATTACTTCACAATCATTATTAATACTATGTGGCAGAGTATTTGTGTATGCAGGTGTGGCATATCGCAATCTTTGTCAGACTAGAAGCATGGTATAGCATATTTCATCGGAGACATACCTGCTATGGATTCCTTAAAAGTCCCCCCATTCTATGAAAGCGTTTTTACTAAAATTATTTATGGCGTTCCAGGTCCTATAGCAAAAATCAAATTTTAGTGCTTTATATTACATGGATAAGTTCAATGTGAGTACACGTGTTTTTTAATTGTTCATCACACACACATACACAATATATGTTCAGTTTACTGCTGATATGACCAGTTTGATTACGCAATACACTATTATAACAAATCAAAACCGCATTATATTCTCATTAGCGGGGATTTACTAGATCATATTTTATGTCTGTACATTTCAGTGAAATATAAACCTCATAAAGAAATCAACTTCCACTCATATTCCTTCCATGCTGCTAGTTTTGTCACACTGATAAGTAAAATGACACTTTGATATTTGTAGGTACTGCAAAATTTAGAAATGTACCCCCCCCCCCCCCATAAAACACTATAATTCTCCAATCACAACCTTGGCAAAGCATACCAAAGTAGGCATTCATATTTCCGCAGGAAACGGAAACGACAATAATAATTAAAGTATACCGGTCAGTTGTTAGAAACTACTTAACCACTTTGGTTACTGACAGCTCAAGTGACGGACACTTAGAACTCCACCTGCCCAATTTAAATTGATTCCCAAAGCCCTATTGCTGTTTATTCCAATACAATTACACTGAACCGTCAAACCTAATGCCATACAAAGTGACTATAGCTTTCTAATCATGTCTAGTGATCAGGTGGGATTTACAATTATTGAAAAAAAGTGAAAATAAAATGTGTCATCATTAAGAGAATTGACTGCTGAGCTCAAGGCAGCTCTTAATTGAAAAGGCAGCCCCCGTTTTGACAGCGTGCACCGAGGAGGAGCAGATTACATGCTATATCCAAATACAAAGGCAATTAATATTAAGATCTGGCTGCTAGTAGTAACTCTCATGCCGCTGACAGGAAAGACAATATTGAAGTACCTTTCTTAGAAAAAAAATCTTAAAGTTAATCCCTCCTTCTAGTGACATCACATTTATTTATTTATTTTATTTATTTTATTTATTTATTAGCAAGTCGTGTGAACTGGACCACTAGGACCTATTTTCATTCACAACTCACTTACATAAAATAGTTAAAACTGCGCACTCACAGTACTGAGAATGAAATGCACGTTTACACTGAGCTGACTTTTTACTTGTGTATTTCACACGAATATGTAGACTAAACTGTACTTAGAAATCATTAAAAAGAGGCAGGCAAATATAACACTATTTAAATACCTCGGATAATACGGTTTCATGGTACTAAACACACACACACACACACACACACACACACACACACACACACACACATATATATATATATATATATATATATATATATATATATATATATATATAAATGCATGTGTAGGAGAATTCACCCAAAACAATTTCAGTCTGAACTGGATCACATTTTTCTATTTTCTGCATTGCTGGATTTGTTAAATTACTTTGATTTAGCTCTATAATGACGTATATTGTGTGTGGGGGCGTATGTGTGTTGGTGCTGGTGGTGGGTGACTGGGTGCCAGTGCACCAAGACAAACAAACGAAAAAAGGAATTAAAAAGTAGTAGGGGAAAAAAGAAACTTCAGGGTACACAGAGACAAGCTCACGTACTCACATACTACTGCCCTTTTCCTCGGATGTGAAAAAGTAATATTGTTACTGTTCGCTAATACTTACATACTATTGTCATTTTCATCAGAAGTAAAATAAATAACATTGTTACACGTTTAGCTATGTGACACAATTTATATTGGTGTGGGGAATTTAAGATTTCACGTGTTTGATAAGGACAGAAACAGTTATTTGTAAAGGAATATGCAATCTGTAAAGGAATATGCATTTTAATTTATTACTCCTGGTACTGTCATTTGCACACAGAAAACGAGTAATAACGCAGCCTCGGTACCCCGAGCACATGCAAACGCTTAGTGGCTGGTTGGGAACTTTTTAATTTATTTTTGAAAACGAAACTATATTTTTTGATGAGTGAATTATCTGTAAAACAACTGTGTTTCTTCTACCCGACTTTCTATATGTTTGATTTGAAGTGGTTCTGGATAATTTATAGTAATGGTTAGGTTAAACTTCTCAATAACGCAGATTGTTACTACACAACTGACCAGACATTATACATAAAAAGCCAGGTAGCAGACCAGAGACCCCCCAGATTATGCTATGTTTAGACTTTTAATTACTTTGTCTGCTTTTCTTTCAGTTCTGATGCTTGAGTGACAACTGCTCAAAACCAAGTAATTCTCCTTGAAGTCATAAAGATAATAAAAATATAAGCGAAGATGTGTAGGGGTTTACAGACAGAAATACACATTTCACAGTTATAAACGTATATTGATTAAAATATCTGAATGCAAACCGGAAATTGTACAAATAAAGAGACTGTACTGACAAAAATGAGCAAAACGGGATTAGCGCTGCACACCCCGCAGTTTATCACCACCATGTTTTAAGACTTGGAGGTCCTAATTCAAATTTTCAGTACATTCTATTTATTAAGTGTGTCGCGACAAAATTACATATACTCGAACTGTGGATAACACTCCATATCCCTCAACTGCCCCAATTTTTGCAGAATTCCAGATTTTTTGCCTCATATTTTTGGTCTGTTCCTAATAAAAATCTTGATTTTCTGACAAATCATTGGCAAATCGTTGAGGAGTGAAGTCAGAAAATAGCGAGATACATTATAGTTTCGGACTTTGTACCCTTCAGGAAATTCATGCTAAAGCAAAGCCTGTTATTCTATCAACTCCTGGGGTGCATGTAGCAAGCAAATTCTATTTTGTACTCACAGGCTCTTGGTGCTACACCCCACCTCCCAAGCAGTTAATAAAGGTTAAGTAACATTTTCAGCTGTCCCTCGTAAAATTTTTAAAATATTGTTTGTTGTTTAGATTAGCAACATTGTATCTGTTGTTAAATGCATTCTTTTAAACAGCTGTAGACATAATATGACCTGAAAAAAAGCCTTGTCGATATGATGCCCAGAAAAATGCACTCTGCAAAGAGTATGCTTGGCTACATCTTTGATTAACTTTCTAAGTTTGTAACAGCAATATTTAAACTTTGTCTCTAGTTTTGGGTCCTTTCTCCGTTATTTATTGTTTTCACCAGATTTCTTGTTCTAAAAGGTTTAGAGGTATGGAATAAATCGAAATATGTTTATACTCAGAGCTATTTATTTTCAGGCGCTGTTAGAGATCGTCTCGCAGAGTGACTAGACTACGAAACATTTTAGGACTTAAATGGTTCTCTCGGGTGCCTTGCTTTGGTAAATCGTCAGTCCAAGAGATCCAAATGCACCAAAATAATGTGGTGTTTTGAACGGAATATGCACTTAACTGAGTGCTGCTTCACACATATACACAGGTTCTTAGGTAAATACTACGCAAATCATTCTGTAGACTATTACATACCTAGCCAATAACCAGAAAGTGACCAAGGTGAGCATCAAAACTTGTACTTTATGTCTGTGATGCAAACACCTTAAATCATTTTGCGCGCACACACACACACACACACACACACCTATGATAGTTTATGTGTCTGTAAGTGTGCATATACATGCGCGTATGTGTATACTAACGCTTGTTTGTTATTTTATATATTTTTGCTTGTATTGCGATAAATTTCTATAGCTTTTCAGAAAATGTTCTTACTGGACGCGCTAGTCGCTGCTGTGCTTTAGCAGAGCAATTTCATTAATTCTTTATTGTAAATAAGTAAAACCAAACCAATAGCCTGTCACCATTAACAGCATGCCTCCAACTATGCAAAATAGGGCAAGACATATGTCTTGTTTCAGCAGAGAAATAATTCGAGTAACTGGAAGAGTAACAACATTGTGAGACAAGACCAGCAGCAAGTCTTGCACACTGAATACAACTGTAAACTTACAAAGTTCCAGTTAAATTGTCAGAAATAATTATTGTGTCCTGCATTTTAGACTTATCACGATTGTTAGATGAAGAAATAAACAGTCATGCGTGCAGTCATTTAAAAAACGCAACCTACTTCACATGTAGTGGTAGTCCACAGCTTTTAATGTCGGTGGTTACGAGAACCATGGTACTTACGTTAGGCCACGGATTAAGGTGTGAGGCATTATGAAACCTGGAGTGGAGTGACTTTGTTAAACTATGATGACGCTTGTATACAGGAGGTGTTACTTTATGTACTGCACTTAGAAAACCATGCACACGCTAGTAAAATCGATACTTTATCAGAGCGGTGTTTTTTCATACCAGTGTACGTAATGTCAATGTGGTATTTAGATGTGTGGAAGCAGTAACTGTCTTCTACACCTCCACACACGTTTTAGCTATCCTTGGGTTTTGTGGTTGCCCCAGAGTCTGCCAGCGCATTTTGTTCTGCCTCTTGAAAAAAAACTGTGATTTTATATCCAAAGGACTCCAGCCACTAAACCATTAAGGTTTCACAAAGACTTCTTACTGTTTAGGAAAGGCATAGCCGTATTCCTTAATATTTCAACTTCCCGTGCGAATAAAGCCATTTTAAAGTACTGCTGAGATGGGGGTCTTTCTCCCCGATTATTTTTGCATTTTTTCCTCCTGAGTTTACTGTCCGAGAGATTGCACTCTACAGCTACCCACAGTAAAACTAACTGCTACAACAGAAAAAGACGCCCCAAAATAAAAAATAAAAAATAAAATAAACGGAACTTGATTGTTCTACATGTGCTTATTTTAACTCTGCATTGCGTTATCTGGGAGTCAGTCTGATACTCCAGGTTACCATGTTACGTGTACTTTATTTAAAAAAAGGACGTGTTTACCATGGAGATGCTTGGGTTTACATGCAGGGTAAGTAATTTATGGTACAATGTCACTTAGTACTTTTGGCTTGAAGTCTGAGAACGGAACTGCGCATATACAAATGAAAGTATTTCTGCAAACGTTGCCACGAAGTAGGACTGTGGCTGATCGATTTTTGCAAAATCATAACGTCGCATTATTACAATGTTAGCCCCCCTCCAAAAAAATAAATACAGTCACATTTTAATATAGGACGAAAAACACATACCATTAAGTCTTTTAGACCAATAATCTAACAAAATATTAGACAGTTGTAAACAAGGCTAGCTCTTAAGTCATACTATTTCTGATAAATGCTTTAAAAATACTCAGCTGAACACAATACTCTGACTTATCTCTGAGCTAGCTATGCATTCCTTTTAATGACTGCCTGGGCTGTGTGGGACTGTGGGAGACAATGCGAAACTAATACTGTAAAATGCCA
>NC_056737.1:757677691-757892691 GCF_019279795.1 Protopterus annectens
TTCCGTTGATTATAGTGTGAAGATTGGGTGAAGATAGATGAAGGCTGCCAGCCTAGCCAGATAGAATTTTGGAGATAATTCTGTCATCTGTAAATATTAATGTAAACCACAGGCTTGTTGTCTTAAATGATAAAAATAGTGTTACACGTGGAACTGAAAAAAATGTAACAACAGTGCACTCTACTGACCAAGTAAAGCATGTTGTGACCCTTTGATGTAAACACAGCTCCGGCCGGTCTAGATGAATGAATTCTTGCTATTGTTTTAAGGCCAGAGTTAATGGCCAGAATTTGCATGTATAAATGTCCTTAATGACTTTGCTTCCTGACCTGGTGTGAGCTTACTAAAGAATGTAGCCTGTTAGCCTGGGAACTCCAGGAAAGTGTGAAAAATGATATAATGTAAACCAGGACTGTAATATCAATTTAATCAGAGAGAATCAGAGACCATTAAGTATTTTTGTCTTGACCATCCAAGTCATCAGCACTGTCTTGCTCTATATGCAAGTTTATCTTAGACTTGTGTTTCCTCTTAGAAATAGCTAGAAACTAGAAAGATTAGACTAAGTGTTTTTCTGTGATGTCAGAACTGTACTGCTGAATTATTTTAAGTATTTCACTGTGATCTCTAAACTCTTGACTAGCACTGTGTAGTAAAAGTATTGTCTTGTGTTTTGACTATTTGTTATTAAATATTTTTAAACCATTTCAACTGTGGCTGTTTTTGTAGAGATAATTTAAGCTCTTTAGAGTACTTGCATGCCTTTGATAAACTTGTACAAAGCCACTCCAATAGTTTTAGACCTGGGCTATACTACCAATTGGATAATAATATTGCATAGTAATAATTGGACACCCTTTTAAGGGCCTTTGAGTAGCTGATAAACATTAGTGGGTCATGGCAGCTGGTACTACTGTATAGTCTGAGAAAAAAGGGGCACAGTTGGATAACCTGTGCCAGCCTTCCCCAGGAGTGTCTGTGTGGTTGTATAAACTCTTCTCAAAGTGTGTGTGTCAGCTACTTGGGCAGGGACACGAAGCACTGGTTGGACGGAGAAGGTGCTGAAGATTTTAGCTTGCCCACTAGGCTGAGATATGGACCCTATAGCTGTGCCAGTGGGGAGTCTTATTGGGGACCTGGAGAGCAAGGGAGTGACCAGCCCTGGACTGACTGTGATCTCTGTGTGCTCTTAAGGGAAATTGCACTTTATTGTGTGTATTTGATATCCTTTCCTCTTATATGAGACACCCCTCACTGGTGTTAGTGGTGAGGATTGAGGCTCCTTGATTGCTGGGCCAGGGCACGGGCATCACATATTAATTGTTTGGCAGTGGTGGGATATCCACACCACATATTAATTGGTTGACAAATAGTAATTGGCTTGTAGTGGTGTGGGTAGAGTGAATTCCTGTAGCTTGTGTACAGTGAACTCTGAAGGTATTTTGTACTCTAAATCAGCCATGCAGTGAATACTAAGAGTTCAGATCACAATTGTTTTGTTTCTTTTGTTAGCTTAGTTAGTCAGGGTGAGCAAGTAGCATGTCAGCAGAGGAGTATGGAAAGCTGACAACGAGCCAGCTGGTGGAGATGTGCCAGGCTAGGGGACTGGTGCATGGAAACCTGACTAAGTCAGATCTGATTGCAGCCTTGGTTACAGCTGCATCAGAAAACAGCAACCAGGAGGACAATCAGACTTGCAGTGGAGGTATAATACCCTCGGAGAATGGACAGCTCAACCTTTCTGCAGAGGACTTAAAAATCCATCTGGGGCTAAAGAGACATGAGTTGGAGGCCAGACGTTTGAAAATAGAAGTAGCTGAGAGACTGAGGAGTCTACAGGCTGAGGAGAATGAGAAACTGCTATACCTGGAAGCTGAGGAAAAGGAGCAGCAGAGGAAGCATGAGAGGGAAATGCTGACTCTTCACCAGAGTCAAGGAGGTAATGGGGAAGGGAGTAACTGGACCCCAGAAGCACAAAAGGTCAGTAAATTTCTTCCGTAGTTTAAAGTGGGGGAACATTTTGATTGTTTCATTCACATGTTTGAGAGAGTATGCAAGCAGTATGATGTTGACCAAAGGCTCTGGGTATGGTTCCTGAACCCCTTACTCCATGGTAAAGCTGTAACTGTTTTGTCAAAAATGTCTGATGTTGCATGTTTTGATTATACAGCTGTTAAAAATCACTTGTTAGAATTGTTTAAGCTAACACCCGAACTGTATAGGAAAAAGTTTTGTGAGCATAGACACAAGGCAGATGAAAGTGTGTGTGAATATGTTGCTGAACTGAGCACTTATTTCCATAGGTGGGTGAGTGGATGTCAGGTCACCACTTTTAAAGGACTGGCAGACCTTTTGGTGAGGGAACAAGCCCTTAGCACTTTGCCTGAAGATAAGAAGATCTGGTTAGGTGATAGACAATGTGCCACTTCAGATGAGTTGGGGAAGAAGGGATACCTATACCTGGGAAGCATGTCAGCCTTGCACGGGAAAGGGACCCCCAGTACTGCTCATGGGTCTAAAGAAACCCATGGTGGGCAGCACAGACTGCCCCAACAGAATTTGTCAGTAGCAGGGGAAGCCACTAGTCCAGGTACATGTCCAGGAGCTAGGGTTAAATGTTTTTAATGCAACCAGTGGGGCCATGCGGCATACAGGTGTCCATGGAGGCAAGGTGGGGAACAAAAGGTGATGGAGCCAGTAAGTGGGAAAGACAAAATGCCAATAGTTGGTTGTCTTGGGACAACAAGGGTACCAAACTACCACCAGCAGTTATATCCAATTGCAGTGAATGGTAAAGAGGCCATTGCCAAGAGGGAAACAGCCTCTGCTATAACCATTGTAAAGCCTGCAATGGTTACAGAGGAGCACTACTTGCTGGGCAGTCTAGTCCAGTCAGGGCTTTAGGAGGGATCCCATTCCAAATACCTTTGGCTAGGGTTCACCTTGACTGGGAGGGTGGAAAAGGAAGCCAGCAAGTAGGTGTGTTTGAGGATATACCTGCAGATGCCCTGATAAGGAATGATTTTGATAGTGCAGTACCCTGTGCTTGTGCAGTTAAACACAGTCAGTCTTGGAGACAAGTAGGTAAGCCTGGTAGCCTGGGGGAGACCCAGACAGACTGCAGCCAGCACTGGTTAGGTGGTTACTTCAGGGAGGGAGCTACCCTGTAGCAGTGAGACTGAAGGTGAGCCACAGCTGCATGGGGTACTGATGGTCCCTTGGACAGAGTGACTGCAAAGGTAGAGGTGAGTGGTAGTACCCAGGCTGACAGTGAGGCACCACTGTCAGAGGATGCCAGACTTCCTGTGGAAGGGGAGCTGGGAAGGGTTACAAGGAGAGAGTTGAGACAGGCTCAGCTCTCAGACCCTACATTGCAAGGCCTGAGGCAGGTAGCCAGGGAGGCACCTGATTCTCAAGGAAAGGGGGAATCTGTATACTGGGACAAAGGGTTACTGTACAGAAAATGGACCCCTGAGGGTGGGCTAGAAGGTGAGAGAGTACAGCAGTTAGTAGTACCTAGAGCCTACCATCTGGTGCTTCTAGCCATAGCCCATGATATTCCCATTGCAGGTCATATGGGCATACAATGTACAAAGAGGCATATTATGCAGAACTTCTATTGGCCTGGAATTTCCAGAAATGTAACAGGGTACTGCAGGACCCGTGAGCAGTGCCAAAAGGTAGGCAAGGCAGGAGACAAGGCGAGAGCTCCTTTGATGCCTTTGCCTATGACTGAGGAGCCATTTTAGGGGGTAGCTATGGATATTGTGGATCCTCTGAGTACCCCAAGTTACACAGGGAAAAAGTATATCTTAGTGGTAGTGGATTATGCTACACGATACCCTGAGGCGGTGGCTTTGTCCTCCATTGAGGCAGAGAAGGAGGCAAATGCATTGTTAGAGATTTTCAGCAGGGTAAGTTTCCCAAAAGAAATACTGACTGAGGTGCCAATTTCATGTCAGACCTGCTGGCTTGTCCGTGTAAGCCCTGTGGGGGAAGCACATGAAGACCACCCCCTACCATCCCCAGACGTATAGTCTTGTTGAGAGGTTAAACTCTACAATCACGTCCATGCTACAGGCATTTGCAGATCAGTTTAAGAGGGAGTGGGACAAATATTTGCCCCATCTGTTGTTTGCTTACAGAGAGGTTCCCCAGGAATCCACAGGTTTTTCACCCTTTGAGTTGCTGTATGGGCATAGGGTGAGGGGACCTTTAGATTTAATTTGAGATGAGTGGGAAGGTGAGTGTGAGTCATACAAGGAGTCTGTTGTGGCATACATCCTGAACCTCAGGACAAGGCTCAGGGAACTCATGGGCTTGGCCCAGAAGAACCTGGCAGAAGCACAACAACAGAAAAAGGTGTGGTATTGACAAGAATGCTTGAGATAGAGAGTATGCTGTGGGGCAGCAGGTAATGGTTCTCATTCCTGTCAGACAACAAGATGCAAGCAGCTTGGGAGGGGCCCTACAAGGTGGTAAGAAAGGAAAGTGATGTTAATTACATGGTGGAACTGCTAGGCAGAAGGCAGGGGTACAAATTGTACCATGTTAACATGATGAAACCTTACCATGATAGGGAGGCCCTTGTGCTGAGCATTTGCAGTGGATTGCAGGAGGAGTCTGAGGGAGATCTGGTGACTGATCTCCTCATTGAGGCTCGGGCTGACACCTCAGTGGAAGGAGTAACAATGTCCCAGCAGCTATCTCCTACCCAAGTTCAAGAAATCTGAGCAGTGTTGCAGGAATTTGGGGACATGTTCATTGGAAAACCAGGGTGCACCCATCTGGGGCAGCACCAGGTGGATACAGAATCCCAAAGGACTATTAGGCAGACCCCTTATAGAGGGACTGAGAGAGTCAAACAGACTCTGAGGGAGGAGGTGCAGGAGATGTTGAAACTAGGGATGATTCAAGAGCCCAACCTCCCCAGTGGTGCTGGTGCCAAAGAAGGATGGCAGCACCAGGTTCTGTGTGGACTACAGGAAATTAAATAGTCACACAGAGTCAGATGCTTATCTCATGTCTAGGACAGATGAGGCCCTAAAGCAGCTGGGTGGGGCTAAGTATCTTACAACCATTGATCTTACCAAGGGTTACTGGCAGGTGCCCTTGACTCCCATTGCTAGACAGAAGTCAGCCTTTGTGACTCCTTTTGGTTTGCATGAGTTCACAAAGATGCCATTTGGGATGAAGAATGCCCCAGCAACTTTCCAGAGGCTGGTAAATCATATCCTAGCAGGAGCATGATTGTTTGCCCTTGCTCACCTAGATAATATTGGCATCTACAGCCATTCCTGGCCAGAGCACCTTTAGCATGTCAGGGAGGTGCTGGGCAGACTACAGAAGGCAGGGTTGACCATTAAGCCGAGCAAATGCCAGGTGGGTATGGCAGAGGTCTCCTACCTAGGACATAGAATGGGGAGTGGTAAGATAAGGCCAGAAGCTGTCAAAGTGGAAGCCATTCAGGCATGGCCTACACCTGTTACCAAAAAGCAGGTGAGGGCATTTTTAGGGACAGCAGGGTACTACAGAAAGTTTGTCCCCAGTTACAGTACCTTAGCTGCTAACCTTACAGACTTGACAAGGAAGAACAGTCCAGATAAGGTAGTGTGGACCCCAGCATGTGAGCAGGCATTCCAGAAGCTTAAAGAAGCTTTGGGATGATCCCCTGTGTTAACCAGTCCAGATTACAGCAAATAATTTGTTGTGCAGGTGGATGCTTCAAACCATGGGGTAGGGACTGTATTTAGATTTCTTCAGAGGAGGAAGAACACCCAGTGGTTTATCTCAGTCATAGGCTCCAACCCAGGGAGGAATGCTATGCAGCTGTAGAAAAGGAATGTCTAAGCATAGTGTGGGCACTGAAAAAACTTCAGTTTTATCTCTATGGAAGGAAATTCACTGTTATGACAGATCACAACCCCCTAACATGGTTAAACAGAGCCAGCCAGCAAAATGTCAAGTTGCTAAGATGGAGCCTGGGGTTGCAAGCATATGATATGTCCGTGCAGCACAGCAGTGGGATTAGCAACGCCAATGCAGATGGGCTCTCAAGACAGGGAATGGGGTAAGGTATACTCAGATAAACCTAACTCCCTCAAGCAGCGTTTCTCAAGGGTCACTTGAAAAACTAGCTTGAGTTCTCCAGGGGGGAGATATGTGAAGATTGGGTGAAGATAGATGAAGGCTGCCAGCCTAGCCAAATAGAAATTTGGAGATAATTATGTCATCTGTAAATATTAATGTAAACAACATGCTTGTTGTCTTAAATGGTAAAAATGGTGTTACATGTGGAACCGAAAAAAATGTAACAGTGCACTCTACTGACCAAGTAAAGCATGTTGTGACCCTTTGATGTAAACACGGTTCCAGACGGTCTAGATGAAGGAATTCTTCTATTGTTTTAAGGCCAGAGTTAATGGCCAGAATTTGCATGCATAAATGTCCTTGATGGCTTTGCTTCCTGACCTGGTGTGAGCTTACTAAGGAATGGCGACCATAGTAGGTATTCCAAAAGTTCATAAAAATGTATCCAATCCACCATTTAGACCAATAATTTCTGGCAGTAAATCCAAACTTTCCCTTTAGAAGTAGCAGTGGACTCTATGCTTAAACCTATTTATGGGAAGGTTAAACATCTGGTCAAAGATTCGTGGGAATTGTTAAAGAATTTCTCTGTAGATATGGGAAATAAGGACCTGTTATTTACTTCCATAGATGTAATCAATCTATTCACGTGCATCCATAAGACACAAGGAATGGAGGCCTTCACAAATAGTATTCAGAAGCACAGCAATTTAGACTGGGATAGAATTAGTCTGATTATAGAATTTATGTCAATAGTACTGGAACATAACTTTATCTATTATGAAGGTGAAGTGTTTAGGCAGACTAACGGAGTAGCTATGGGGGCAGCTTGTGCTCCCATATATGCAAATCTTGTAATGCTGGATTGGGAAGAGGAGACTATTTTTAAAAGCAAGTATTTTGACAACATAAAATATTACTCGCGTTTTTTGGATGACATATATATATTGTGGGAAGGAGACCAGTCTTCTTTCAACACTTTGTTGGAGTACCTTAATAGGAGTAGTGATTACTTAAAGTTTACTTCAGAAAGTAACACTACAGGAGTAGCGTACTTGGACACTCTCATTACAAAGGAAGGAAACAGCTTTAAGTCAAAAATACATAGAAAAGCTACTTTTTCCAATTCTTATGTTAATTTTAATAGCAATCATCCTAGGAAGTTAAAACAAAATATTTATAAGGGGCAATGCATTAGAGCACTGAGAATGACATCTAACTATATAGATATGATAGATGAAGTTAGTTACATTTCTAAACTATTTGGTGAAAGAGGATATGACTTAGATATGATGAGACAAATAAACACATATGTCATAAGTGAATGGGAGAAGAAGTATGTCCCACTATTAGGAATGAAACAAAATATTGAAACAGCTAGTAATATGATAAGAAAGGAAGGAACCAACAATAAAATATATAGTAGAGCATGCATTTTAGAATACAGCCCTTACACTAATCAGATCAAATAAATTCTGATTAGAAATTGGCATATACTATTGACCGATCAGGAGAACCTAGATATTTTAGGATCTAAACCAACATGTATTTATAAGATGGGAAGTAATTTGAAAAAAACTGTTAGAAAAGGGTCAGAAAGTAAGTAAGACAGGGAGGTCCACACACACTTCGAAATGTGGCGCATGCCACCAGTGTTTTGCTATTAATGAAGAGACAGAAATGATACTGAAAAATATTAATAGGACAAAAATTAAATTTAAACAGGGTAATTGCAATACTAAAATGCTGATATATTTAGCGAAATGTATGGTATGTCCATCATTTTACATAGGAAAAACTGAGAGAAATTTTAGGAAAAGAATTTACTGTCATATATATAGTATAAGAACAAAAGATTAAAAAAATGCGCTATATAAACATATAGACAGCCAGGGAGACAACCATCATTTTAAATTTGCTATTTTAGAAATTATGCCAAACAATCCAAGAGGTGGAAATATTAAAAATGTATTAGCATATATGGAGGTCTGGTGGCAGTTATTAACGGATGCTATGACACCACCAGGATTAAATAAGTACATTTCTGTTAAACCATTATTAGAAATAGCATTTTGAGATGCATTTTATGAAATCTAGTACATAACACTATTTTAACAACAATTACTTTTTAAGACAAACTATGTGTATGATATGAAACACGTTTTTTATATATTAATCAGTTATAGGAATTTTTCATTTTAGGTTAATGATGTTAGATGTTTTATATGAAGTTTGTAGCTTTAAGAAGCTGATAAAAACATTTTTTTGGCGCCAAATGTGCATATTTAAATCTTTGCTATCAGTTGTTTAATTGTTCTGATAAAGCTCACGATTAGTGGGTGAAAGCGCTTAACATTTCTTGGATTAAACCAGTTTTAACACTTGGTTTGTGTTGGGAGTCATTTTCTACGTTGTTGGGCATTGCTGGTTGTGAGGGGATAAGCGATTCTTTTAGCGTTCTGTTTCGCTGGTTGCAATTTACATTTATACTGAACGCTTCTTTCAGTTGTTGTTACTAAGGAATGTAGCATGTTAGCCTGGGAACCCCAGGAAAGTGTGAAGAATGATGTAATGTGAATTAGGACTGTAATATCAACTTAAACAGAAAGAATCAGAGAGCATTATGCATTTCTGTCTTGACCATCCAACTCGTCACGAATGTCTTGCTCTATATGTAAGTTTATCTTAGACTTGTGCTATCTCTTAGAAATCGCCAGAAACTAGAAATATTAGACTAAGTGTTTTTCTGTGATGTCAGAACTGTACTACTGAATTATTTTAAGCATTTCTCTGTGATCTCTGAACTCTTGAATAGCACTGTGTAGTAAAAGTATTGTCTTGTGTTTTGACTGTTATTAAATATTTTTAAACCCTTTCAACTGTGGCTGTTTTTGTAGAGATAATTTAAGCTCTTAAAAAGGTACTTGCATGCCTTTGGTAAAATTGTACAAAGCCACTCCAATAGCTTTAGCCCTAGGTTATACTACCAATTGGGATAATAATATTGCACAGTAATAATTGTACAGCCTTTTAAGGTCCTTTGAGTAGCTGATAAATATTAGTGGGTGGTGGCAGCTGGTACTACCATATAGTCTGGGAAAAAGGAGCACATCTGGAGAACCTGTGCCAGCCTTCCCCAGGAGTGTCTGTGTGGTTGTATAAACTCTTCTCAAAGTGTATGTGTGTGTGCATGTGCGTGTGCACACATCTGTGTGTGTGTGTGTGTGTGTGTGTGTGTGTGTGTGTGTGTGTGTGTGTGTGTGTGTGTGTGTGTGTGTGTGTGTGTGTGTGTGTGTGTGTGTGTGAGCTACTTTGGCAGGGACACGAAGCACTGGTTGGACAGAGAGGGTGAGGTTTTAGCTCGCCCACTAGACTGAGATCTGGACCCTATAGCTGTGCCAGTAGGGAGTCTTATTGGGGACCTGGAGAGCAAGGGAGTGACAAGCCCCAGACTGACTGTGATCTCTGTGTGCTGTTAAGGGAAATTGCACTTTACTGTGTGTATTTGCTATCCTTTCCTCCTATATGAGATGCCCCTCACTGGTGTTAGTGGTGAGGATTGAGGCTCCTTGATTGCTGGGCCAGGGCATGGGGCATCACATATGGTAATGAGGTCTCTGGAGCATGTGGTGTGGAGGGATTGGGATTTCTTTAGATGTAACATTTCTAAGAGAGCTGGGTCAGACATGGATTTGTAAGTCAAGCAGAGATCGCCTCTTAGTAGATGATATGAGACAGAGAGGAGTTTTTTGAGTCTGTCCATGTAGGACATGTGTTTAAGGCCTAGAATCCTCTTCATGAGGTACTTTTGTAGCCTTTCCAGCTGTTGCATGTGTCCAGTGAGGTATATGCCAAATGGGGCATTATACTCAGTGATTGGCCTAATGAGGGAAGAGTAAAGAGAGATGATGACCTATTTCTTCCTGGATGCAAAACCCTTGGTAATGAGGTGTACCACATAGAAGGACTTTCTGACCACAGTGGCAATGTGGTGGTCGAAGAAGAGGTTGTTGTCAACCAGTGTCCCCAGATCTCTTATAATGCCTTCAGTGTTCAATGGACTCTCATCAATGTGGTAATTAGTGGAAACTGAGTTTTTTCCAAAGGGGATAACGATGCATTTTTTGGCATTAAGCTTAAGGCCATGGTTTCGACACCAGTCATTGGTCTCAGTGAGGCCTTTCTGTAGGATGTCTACATCACTTGGAGAGTTAATAATGGCTCCCAGCTTGCAGTTGTCTGGGAACTTGGTCAGCCAGAGCCCCTCCGTGTTGGCCTGGACTTCTGAGAAGTAGATGCCAAACCGGAGAGGACCCAGGAGCGATCCCTGTGGGACTCCATTCATGATTGGATGGCAGTCGGACTTGGAGTCCACTACTTTCACACTGTGGGTTCTATCTGTGGGCCAATTTGCAACCCACCTAGTGATATAGGGGTTGATGCCTAGTTTGGTGAGTTTATCAATAATTCCTGAGTTGGGAATGGTATCAAAGGCCTTGGCCAGATCGAGGTAGGCTGTATGAACTGTTTTGCCCTCATCCACAGCTCTGGTGACTGACTCAAAGAAGTCAACCAGGTTGAGCAGTCATGATCTACCTTTCACAAAACCAAACTGAGTGGGAGCTAGAGTGTGGAGATTCCCTATATCCTTGTTAATTAGGTCCATGATGATGTGCTCCATAGCCTTACAGATCAGACTCATCAGGCTAATGGGGTGATAATTCCCCGGGTCTGTAGTTGCTCCCCCTTTATGGAGAAGGATGACTGTAGCAGTGTGCCATTCAGTAGGGACAAAGCCTGAGGTGAGGCTGTGATTGAACAGGGCACACAGATGTGGTGCCACTTCATTTTGTTGTTCATGTAGAACACATCCAGGGATATTGCTGGGTCCCATGGAAGCTGTATTCTTGGCCTTGGACAATGCAGCTTTAACCTGTGCTGCAGTAATGCTGGGAGCCTGGCATTCCTCTGATATTGTGATTGGTCCTTTGTGGAGGGGGGGGGGTGAAGTTGGCAATGAATCTGGCTATCTGTGGATAAAGGGGTTAAATACATGTTCTTAGGCCTGGGGGTTGTTCTGAGCATTCTGTCCTCAAGTCATTCAAGACTTTATATGCTAACTAGTGTTCTCAGTCAAGATATATGCACTCAGTATGTGGGTGTATGTGTGTGTTTATGCATGTGTCTGCATGTGTGTGTCTGTGTGCATGTGTGTATGTGCGTGTGTTTGTCTGTGTCCGCGAGCGTGTGTGTGTGTGTGTGTGTGTGTGTGTGTGTGTGTGTGTGTGTGTGTGTGTGTGTGTGTGTGTGTGTGTGTGAGTGTGTGTGTGTGTGTGTGTGTGTATGTATGCCTGTGTGTGCTGGGTGGCAGGCTGCAAGGCATATAAACATAGAACAGAGTGAGACATTAGAAGGGACCAGCCAAAGTCATTACTGCAGTACTGAGTACAAGGAGCAATTATTACATCAGCCCTTCAAGTGACATGGGAAACAAAACATTAAGGCAGCCGGATCTATTCTTTTTAACCATGTGGAGTTTTTTGGTGATTTACTGCATCATGGAGTGTCATATTGGAAAAGGCTGCATTTTATCTCTGACAGTGATGTTTGTTATTCTGTTACTATAATAATCACAACTAAGGTTAGTATAACCACAAAAAAGGGATGCCCAAGAATGGCTAATGCAGTAAACTTCCTTCTCTGAAATTATCTCTAAGACTTTTTGCATATAGACTCACAGAAATGCAATGAAGGAATGGACTGTAGTCTAACTAGCCTTGTTATTTGCCTATCTGTTTCTTCCTGGAGTCAGTAAGGCTGATATCTAGACAGCTATTAGGTACATCGTTACTGACGGCTGAGCATATATTATCGTGCTTAAAAGTGCTTGAGACCAAAGTAGAAAGCCATGGTTTGAATTCCATCATGCCTTGCTTGCATGCCGTCCGTCACTTAAAAAGTCACTACACATCACAGTGTTTTTGAATCGCATCTGAGATCGTGCTGTCTGGTCTACAGCTGTATGGCAGTGGCTTTTCTTAACTTACACAGGTTTGTGAAGATTAGCACTAGTGCAGTGCAAGCTAACAGCTACAGGGTTGGGAGGGTGGCCTAATGGTTCAGGTGTTTGCCTTACAAACACAAAGTGCAGGGTTTGAGTCTCACAAGGGATAATTGGCTAGGCTTAAAATGGCTTGTAAGGGTAGTTAGCCTAGTACTAATCTATGAACCTATTTCCTGAGTTAAAGTGCAATGCAGGACTATATATTCCAATGGTCTCTTCAAGCGGGTGCTTGAGAGATAATGCAAAGATGGACTTTCATAGTAGAAAGCAAATAATCCAGCAAATCAATCTGAGTGCTTATTAGATAAATTACCAATACTAGTTAAGTATTATCACGTTGCATGTATTCATGAAAATCCCCTCTATTACTAACTACAGTTTTTTCCTAGAGAAGGCTGGTTCATATACACATTTTTCTTAATTCAAAAAAGAAAAAAAAAACTCATATCACCAATGCTGGCATGTACTCTTTGTTGTCAAGGTGTGCTCTTTATTTGTGTAGTTTCTCACCCTCCAGTAGTGCTACAGTCTTACACTAATTTATCTGATGTGTATGAATGATACAGATTAATGACTTGTGATAGACACTTGAGCAAAGGCTCGTAGAATGTAATAAGGCATTGTGAAAGATCTTGGGGAGAAATTTGAAACATGCACTTTCCAAACATTATAATGTAAATGAAATTAGCATAAATGTGCGCTAATAACACATCTAAGAACAAACACAACTTCAAAAGAACGTCAAAGACAAATGTAGGAGCATAGCTCTCAGCTGTCCACATTTTTGTAGAATGTCCAAATTTTTACCGCATATTTTTGCTATGTTCCTCATAAAATTTGGGTTTTCTGGTAAATCCCTGGCAAATCATTGAGGAATGAAGTCAGAAAATAATGATAGACATTTGAGTTTCAGACTTCATACCCTTCAGAAAAATCCATGTTAATATAAAATCTGTTATTTCATCAAATTTCAAAGTTTATAACAGCAATATTTAAAAAATGTCCCTATTTTTGGTGCTTTGTCCCCCATTATTTATGGCTTTGTCCAGATTTCTTGCTCAGAGAGGTTGAGAGGTATATGTAGGAGCTGTTTTACTATATATTGTGTCAAATCCTTCAAATAATGATGATAGCCATCCATAATTATTGATAGAGTCTGCTTTATTTATTGGCATTTTTAATGATTACACTTTGGTAAGTGAGGTGGATTAGCTGCCAATAGCCATTTTTACAGCAGATTATGGATGGAGCGGGGGGTCCAATTCATACATCAATCCACTGGCAACATCCATCTGTTAAAACATTTCTTTTTCATATTTCAGAGTTAATTGCAGTAATTACTGTACAGTAATACCATAGGAGTAGCTGTTTTATTTACAGCATTACATTTTTCATTAACATAATTAGTTTTGCCTGTTGTGTATAAGACATATTTGGATGCCTTTTGTGGAGCTGGTTAGTATGATGCATACATTACCTCATTGTTACTAACTAAATGCAGCATACAGGACAGTTCACTTTGGTTTTATCTAGTATTAGTAGTGCTAGCCTGTGCATCTATTATAAATATAAAACTGCTACTTTTTGCATCTGTGTATAAGCTGACTTGTTTTACTTCATATTGTTAACATCACTGAACTACCACACATTGGTATGGCCATGCATATGCTATCCAAATCGTGAGGGAACATTATGTCTAACTGAAGGACACTGGATTTCCTATGTTCAAACACAAAATAAAATTAAAAGGGACATGTGAGCCAGTAAAGAAGGCAACTGAATTCAAAGTAGTAAATCCTTCCCATATTACTAGTGTTATTACAGCTTGCAATATGAGTACTTTAGTAAATGTACTTAATCATTAATCACACATTAAAATTATACCGTAATCATTGGGAAAGCTGAGTTTTGCTGAGAAAGTGTAGAACAATAGCTGCATAATATGTTGATATATGAATTGGCAATTTCTGGCCACATATCTAAATGTGACTTCACAAATGTATATTGTAACCAAATATCATGCAGTGCACATCACACCAGGGGTTGATACATTGGGGGAGCATCATTCTGGAAATGAATGTAAATTTCCAAATAAAGCTGTGTACAGTCCTGCCATCCTGGGTACCCCAGGCACTACTGAAGCTAAGAACTCATTAATTGAGGTCTGCTAATGGAGAATTTTTTCAGCTCTTCAACCACGGTGTTATCCATTGACTCAGTTTCACCTACCCTCAAAACAAATATTCAAGGCTAAATGGCATTGAACAAATATGGTATTGGTAATTTACTACATGGTGGCCTAATGGTTAAGTTGTTTGCCTTACAAACACAAGGTGCAGGGTTCGAGTCTCACAAGGGATAATTGGCTAGGCTTAAAATGGCTCACAAGGGCAGTTAGCTTAGTACTAATCTATGAACCTATGAACCTATGAACTTTTAGCACTGACGTCTTAAAGAACTAATCTACTGCACAATAGCTATCCCTAAAATAGCTGCTGTTAAATATCCATTGCTATGTGTATATGGCACAGGAAATCCAACCAGCTTTCAGTCAGTCATAGCTGGTGAGACAGACAGTTACAAGCATCCACAAAATGTTAGCAGCTTAGGAGTTCATCAAAAAGTATATTACTATACAAAGCTGAAACTAATCCTGCAAAATGTAGATGTTTTTACACACACACACACACACACACACACACACACACACACACACACACACACACACACACACACACATACACACACACACACACACACACACACACACACACACTTTTGTCACTGATCTTGCATTAACAAGACACTGTGTATGTTGCTCTATTATATACACTATTTATCTATATCTATATCTATCGCTCTGTCTGTGTACATGCATACAGAAATACATACACACATCTCTTCTCTCTCTCTCTATATATATATATATATATATATATATATATATATATATATATATATATATATGTATTATGTCTTCTTTCTAACCTTGCACTTAGTTTTACTACTGTAAGATATATCTAAAAGGGGGCATTCTAGGTACAGTCTACTTAACAGAAAAAAATGGATGTTTTAACAAGGCAGTAAAGATAATGTTCATTATTTTTTAGGAGAAAATTATACCTGGGCAGGAGGATTTCAACTAAATATGAGTAATTAAAATTAATAGGTAGGGCAGTTTTCCAGGTAGTGTAGTGGATCAAAATAAAATCTCAGCCTTTTTTATAGTGAGTTCCATATTGATTCTGTGCATAAATAAGCCCATAACTGGTGGATTTTAGTTTGGTATGACATGAGGTAGGCACAACTGACGTTATACCAATAACTAAAATTTGCTAGAAATGAATGCACTTCAGCATAAACAATGTCAAGACCAAAAAGCGTTCTTAAGTTTAAGAACAATCAAATCCATGCTGTAGGCCTCATCTGTGACATCAATTCTAAAAGCAGAGGAAACAGGCTTTAGAGTCCAGTAAAAGGAAACTATTATGCTGGGTGACCTCATTGACCGAATGACATATCTTTCAGTGTTTTTAGTATTAGGTTAAACTGCAGATACCTGTAGGAAAGTTGAAATGATCCATTATTTCCAAAAATATTTTCTAAAACAATGGCATTTGTAATTAACATGCCAAGTAAAATTGTGCATGAATAGCATTCTGTAGACTTTTTGCATCTATATACCAATGTAAAAAGTCATCCCTTTGAAAAAAAGAATCTCGTATTACAGAAACTTGAAAATGTATATTATTGCACAGTTGACAACAAAGGTGCATCTCATACTCGAGCAATTAATCAATAGAGGTAAATACTCTGTGAATGTTGTTAACCTGTACAAGGGACAAAACCACTACTACTACTGCTATTTTTCTTGACTAGTGCAGACATAAGTATATCACTGGAATAGAAGTAAGTAGTCTTGTATTAAAACCAACTGCGGTGGTGGTGCTGCAGTAGCGTTGTCGCCTCACAGTAAGTCGTTGTCCTGTTCGATTCTCAGCTAGAGCGTCTTCTGTGTAGAGACATGCGTGAATGGGCGTACCTTCGTTGAAGGTTGTGTGTCAGGGCTGGCAACTCGACACGTAAAAAATCCACTGCCAATCATTAGCGGACCGGAGTTCCACTGTGGTGACCCCTAACCGGGAAAAGTTGAAAGACACAAAAACAACAACTCTTGTATTAAAACCATCTTTAAAGCATAATAACAAAACCTAATTAATATTCTTTGACAAATCTGGAAAATTAAAAGAGCTTTAAACTAGATTATATATGTAAATAATACATCCCAGTGCAGCCTACACTAGAGCATTAAATGGCTAGTATTAAAATAAATGTTATCATATCTTGAAATTCTGTTCTCTACCAATGTTACTGAATATCTCATTGATTAGTACAATTTGTAATTTATGTTACCCTAGAACTGTCTTACAGTGGGCTGCCATGGTGACATCATTTTTAACTGACACTCTACTTCAATGTGTCCATGTCATACAACATTTTGTCATTCATTTCTTTTTATGCTGTTTTTTTCCCATTAAAATGGAATGCATTTCTCTGAATTTCTGATTTTACATTTTGTAGAAAGCGTATTTATACATGTTTTTCAGTGGCTCACTTTGATTTGTATTCCTTCTCATCATCTAAGCAAACTGCTATTGGCCCTTACTGTTTAATTCGCAGAAAGCAGCAACATTATTTGTTTTATTATATTTGGAAAGAGTAAGATATTCTTAGCTGGAAGAATCACCCCCTCCACAAACACATTATGTTAGATGTGTCAAGTTGTTTGTGTTACATGCCTGAGCTTATCACTTGGCTGTGACTCACAAGTCAATTGTTCAGTAGTTATTATGCTGTTCAGTACAACAATAAAATTAATTTGTGATGCTAGTAGTAGGGAAATGCTTTAGGAATGCAAACATCTTTGTATAAGGAAAATGTCCTTAGTATGAAATATTGTTTTTATTTATACATTGGAATAACTAGAGGATTTATAATAAACCAAAAAAGTAAACATTTAAAATATAATTATTTTAAAATAAATGCACACAATGCTGACTTAAGTTTTCATTTTGTTTTGCTTTTATGATTGCAAACAATTAGAAAAATGAAGAACTAAAATCAAAGTTACCATTAACTGTCAAAAGATGATTAGAAAAATTATAGGCTGGATTAGCACTCAAAATGGTGCAATGAGATATTACCCAGACATAGATAACAACTAAGGATTCAATGTGTCTTCCAGATGCTGAGGACCATGTTTCTGAAATAATGTATTTGGCATGTAGGTCATTCAGATTAAGGCCAATAAAATAGAACAGGATCTGAATTCAAATCTTCATAGAAAAAAACACAAAATCATTTCATTAATTCCATCATGAAACAGAGGAAATAGAAGTAGTATGAGTAGTATTGTTTGTACTCTCTCTCCAGGTTTAAATAATCATTTAAACAAGATGGAGTCTTAGTGAATATGTGATATAATTAAAGGCAGCTTAATGAGAGGCATGGGGAACTATTTAAAAAAAAGAGGTGACAAAAATTTGTTGGGTGGCTTCCCAGTGAAGTAAAATGATGAAAAAGAGTTGAAGAACGCATGCCTAAAGTACAGTATGATTTCTTGTATGTGGGGGTTTACATAAAATGGAGGACTGGAGTAGTAACATACATGGGGAGGGATTGGATGGCTGAATGGGCCATGTGACCACAATTTGCTATTAACTGCTATGTTACTTTCTATAGCCATATTATGTTTTTGACATCTCAAGATATGACAAGGAAATGTAATGAAATATATAATCAAACATGATTACTAAGCTATATGGAAAACATTTTAATGTTAGAAATGAAAATTAATTATTTTAATGGGAAACAATACTATTATTTTATAATCTGTTGCTAGGCAGACTAAAGGCAGTCACATTATCCAAATAAACCTGGTCAAGTGTTGTGTGCTATAGTTTAGACAATTTTGTAAAATAAATATAAATATATTTTTCAGCTTTTCCCGGTTAGGGGACGCCACAGCTGAACTCCGGTCTGCTAATGATTGGCAGTGGATTTTTACGGTGCCAAGTTACTAGCCCGACGCCCAACCTTCAAAGAAGGCACACCCACACATGCACACACCTACCTGCCTGTCTTTAGATGGCACTCAACCATGGGGAGGACATGCAGACTCCTCACAGAAGGCGCTCCAGCCGAGAATTGAATGGGAGAACCTATTGCTGTGAGGTGCCAACGCTAACCACTGCACCACCACGGCTGGAGTAATCAACAACATTAATTAGTTCATCCAATAAAGTGTAGCAGTTCCTTTTTTTCTGTAGCAATTGGTAGATGAAGAGTTATCAATTCTTACTGTTTCAGTGAATCAGCAGTTAAGATATGTATGCTACACAGCCATGCATACATGCTAACTAAATATATAACACATAAAGTGAATGCAAATACTTTAATATTACTTGAGAGACTTTTAAGCTTCTGGACCCACAAATTTTATACAATCCTTTTAGAACTCACAATGGAAACCAAAGAAGTTTGATATTTTTCAAACATTTTTTTCAGGTATGACCTTTGGGAACAGAAGGAATATAAGGTTTAGGAATAAAGTCAAACATTTTCATGCACTATACTTGGAGGTTATTATTCAAGTAAGAAAATGTGTCAATCTATGCTCAGCACATTTGTCAATGGTTTTATGATTACGTTCTCTAATTTATTTTATACTTCTGATGGAATTTACTGAAAAAAAAAACAAACTCTGAACCATATATTAAAAGCTGGTTTGGTCCATCCAAAGAAGTGTATAACATTTGGGAAATTGATGTTTGGATAATATTCAAAAGCTTTTATCTACATATTCCCTGGGATTCATGAAGCTCGGCACAAGGCTGGCATTAGGCTTGTGCCGACCATGCAGCGTGAAGATGGTGCAGTAGCACCAAATGCATATTAATGAAGGCACGCTGCCGCCACAGCCATGTGCATAGGAAAGGAGCGCGAGTGCATAGGGCGTGTCGAAGTGCCGCATGGAGGCGTGGAAATGTCAGCTGTTGACATGCAACCTAAAATGCTTGCATATAACAATTTGCAAGCAATAGTAATCACATCTGTCAGTGTCCGTGGATACTGAAACGTATGCAAAGCATACAAGACAGTTCCTGTGAACCCAAAATGAAGAAGCAAACACAAATGCACAGTAGGGAATATTGGGTCCCTATCCCATGAACAAATGACATTGAAAACTGTGTGCCCATAGTCCAACGCAGTGTAGATAGTTATACCAAGTGGAAGTGAAACGCATCATGTTAGTGCGCCGCCAATAGGTACGTCCAGCCCAATGGTCAGGGTCACCAGCTGACCAATATTGTGAGGGAGGGTACACAGCTGGGCAGATGTGTCCATAACAAAAAATATGATAAATGTACATATCTAGCGACCGTATGACCGAATTATATCCCACAACGCATGTAATAGTCACATACAATAGGTATGTCCGTATTTCACATACCAAATATGACAGGAAATAGAATAAGCATGTAAACAAAACAGAAGGAGCATATAAACTGCTACAACAATAAGGTAACATGTAGGCTGAAAGGAACAGTATTATCTGTACCATTGACTGTGGGTACGTGTTGTCCAGTACATTCAGATATGTGTCCGGAATATATCCCATCCTGGACATAGGGAAAGGTGGCATCCTACCAATGATTAGAACAGTCGGCCAAAATCCACACATCAGTGGTCCAAGCTGAACTTGTCAGGATGTGTCACAGTTGAACGGGTATTACCCGGGTATACCAACCATGTCATGAAAGTTAAGTATGGGTGTGTACCTATGTGCATGAGGTATAGCATGTGGAAAGTCAAACATGGCAGGGTAGTCCACACAACCATACAGGTACCTGACATATGTAGTGTATGCAGTGTGTTACCTTGACCGTGTCATGGGCCATCAACCAAAGCAGTGATGGATGGTGTGTCAGGAATATGTGTGTGTGGGGGGGATGGGTAATGGTATAATCCTCCAAGGCGACGCTGTGTCGTATGCAGAATAGGTGAACCGGAGGTGTATGAGGGAGCAGCGGGTGAAGCAGAAAGAAACACAAAAACATGTATACACATCTGCAATACAACCAGACAGGCCATACTGTAGAACACAATCCCACAAACATATGAATATTAAAATGTGCGATACAAATGTATAGAGATGTCACCGGTACATACTCACAGATTGGTCCTGGTGGAACTGGCCATATCAAATGCAACACACTTGGATGCATAATGGACTACCCAGCATCCCCTCCACAGCGCACAACCTGCTCCCATACCTGAACGTCCACCAAATCCGGCCATACTTGGCCTACTGGTTTGGTGCAGCTACATCTACACATAGTGACCACTATGCATATGTAGTAGGTAGTGTCACCCTAGGCAGTTTCAGAATTGCAAACTATGTATCCCTTGCATGTAAAACCCCCAGCACATTTTCATAATGCCAGAAGAATGGTCGGTATTTGTCTTGTTTTGGTCTTGTTCAATTTTTGGGATATCCCTCATGGGATAAGTAACCTGTGTAAACATTAGAATGGGTATGAAGACACAAAGTCCAGTCCTGTAGATATCTGGACACAAGTTGGAATGTGCAGTAGTGGTGCATGAGACTGTCCAGCCCTAGATGTTCATGCAGAACCTACTACCCAGGATCAAACACCTGCCCGTGACGCATGTGTCCCGACACGAATAAGCGAGAGAATATATTGCACACATTCGCATAGTGGCACATGGTATAAGGGTGATGAAGGCACTGACATAAACAGGATACCCCCTGATCCACTGTGTCAGGGACAATTAGTGTGTGTAGGTGTGACCTGACCAACAATGATACAATGCCAAATGTCCGCTACAACAATAGGCTTTTATGTAGGCAAATAAGTAAAGTTCTATCCTTTGTACTGACCGTGGGTATGTGTCAGCTTGTAAAATCTGATGTGTGTTCCGAAAATGTCCCATCTTGGCCATTTAAAAAGGTGGCAACCCTTGTCCCCAGAATACATCCCAACCTGTACATATGACAATGTCAATGCTACCAATGGTCAGAGCATTCACACAATAACTGGCCAGCCTCTTAACCACTCACAAAGCCAGTGACCTTTGGGGGGAAAGGTGTTGAATGAGAATGACTACTTACAACAATGAAGAGTAATAGACGCATTTAACTGCATAAAATTAGTGGTATTACGAATCTGTCAACACGTTCCAAGTTAATAGCATTAATATGGTAGAAGTGTCCGTGATTATCCCTGAGTTGTCATAGCCTTGTCCCTGTCACTGTAGAAACGAGTCCTCGAGTATCACAGAGGTCCGTACACATAAGTACACCAACTGTCACATCTGTTGACAGGACTATTGCATACCTGTAGTGACTGATGTCCAGAATAATATTCATTGTATCTATAAATGAATGAAATAGTCAAATGGGAAGGGATACACGTGGAAACCACCCCCAACCTGCATTATGTAGTGGAACCACTCCCCGCCCTAAATTATGTAGCGCCGATCCAATAATGTGGTCAGAGGTGCCCAAACACCTGCGTCTGTAAACACAGGTAGAATGTTAAAATCTGGACTAACTCTGTCCATGTGCTACATCTGATCTTTGAACAGTGCCAGGGCAGTTTTAGTCACCAGTCGGCCGAGCCTAAACAAAGACCAGCACAGGAACACCCTAACAATCAAACACGCGTATGTGCGAGGACTATAAGCGTAGGAGTTCTGAATATCCTTGGAGTGAGTAGACATGCAGCAAGGGTCCAGAGCAGTAGGAAACAGAGAATGTCCTAATTGTAGTACTGCAGTTTTCCCAGCAGCAGAATGGATGCCTGCTGTGTAAGGGAAGCAGTGAGGCATATGCCAGAGTAGCTATGAACCATGGGTATACATATAAATGAGCCAAAACAGCAATAGTGTAGTGGTTACAGCATCCACCCAACAGAAAGGCATTCCCGGTTCAAGTACAACTATAACACATATTAATTGTGTAATGAATGCCTCTGTGCTGTAAAGCCAACATTTACACATGTAAAGGTGACCGCGTTCGCATGGGTCCGTTAACTGGATTCCATCAAAGTGGTACTTTCATAAGGAATAAGGCACATGTAACCCCAAAGAAGTGCCTGTAAAAATATGTAACTCAGAATAAGTAGATGCAAGCCTGCTGGTGTACGCAGCTATTAGCATAGCAAATGTATGTTGTCTTGTACAGCTGTAACTTTTATATATATAGATAGATAGATGTGTGTATAGATAAATATCCACAGACATAACAGAAATATGCAATTATATATCTACATATTTATCTATATATAGATAAATATATATATATATATATATATATATATATATATGTGTGTGTATATATATATATATATATATATATATATATATATATATATATATATATATATATATATATGGGTTATACCAGTGGCCATAACATCGTTGAAGTGCTACGTCAACATTGTAAACAGATGGAATGTAGTACATGTTGCGACCACCTACACTTGTAACCCACAAATCGTTCGTAATCCATAACACCAGGAAAGGCATGTATGTGCAAATATGAATGGATGGTGAGCCTGTGAATACATGAGGTGGTACAAAATGTGTGTAGGGTCCCAACGCTCATGAGAGGGTAATGTGTAAAGGTGTGTCATGGCTATGATATCAGGTGTATAATGGCTGTTATTCGTGGAAACTCAACACGGGTGTGCAGGAGAAACTATGGATATGCGAATATGGACACAGGAGTGCTAGGATATGCTGCGCCAGGTGCAATGGAGCGGCCCATGGAGGTCAGCTAGTACGTAGGTGCGATTCCCAGATAGAACGTCATTTGCGTGGAGACATGCATGAATGGGCATATCATTGTCGGACGTTGTGCGTCAGGGCTGGCAGCCCGGCACGTAAAACCTATACGCCACCCATGAGCGGAACGGAGTTCTGCTGTGACAACCCCAAACCGGGAAAAGCAGAAAGACACAACTACATGAAGACAACAATATGCTGATGTACAGTCACAGTAACACAAACGCACATCCTATCAACAGTAATAATATGAATGTGCACAGAAACAAACACAGTAGCAGGAATAATAGGCTGCGCATACGAGTAATAGGTCGAATGACACTGTATCACATCCCAGTTAGCAGCGGCACCCCACACATGAAAAACGTGCGACATCTGTCCGCTGTATAACGTGCAATATACTGATCACAAGTTCACCAGAGTGAAGTGTCGGTGTCATAATGACTAAGGCAATAGTATGCTGTTGAAGCAGAGATAAATCCCGATACACATGTGTAAGAGTCCATGTCCGGGAAATGTATAGGTTAACGGACACACAGATGTATATATAGATAAAAACGTATATATACATATATCTATATTAATTTACATACACATATATATTCATATGGATATATATATATATATATATATATATATATATATATATATATATATATATATATATATATATATATATATATACACACACACAAGGATATACTACGGATATATATAGATAGATATATTATACACAAACAACAGGTAGTAATATATACACATACACACAAAACAAAATATATATGTCAATGTAGATATACACATGTACATAAATAGGTTACTTCACAGCAATTACGGGTAACTTATTTACAGCCCGGGCATATGTGACTGGGAGGTCCAATAAATAAACGTTGTACCCCCCACATCGTCCAGCTAGGCCGGACAGACATACAGACAGGCAATACAGATCAATACACTGCTGCTGTCCAAAACACCAGTAGGAAAGTACCAGTGGGAGAGTTCTGCAAGGTCTACACTTTAAACATGGATAACTGTGTCCCTTGCAGGACCCCAAAAATTCAGGGTACGTGTGAATCTGCTGACATTAATACAAGCAGGATATAGGTGTACATGGAACAGTAGGTTGTGCAAGTGTGATAATACATGGGTTGACAAAATGTATGACATGTGTCCCGAAATGGGGAGAGTGGGCAATGTGTAGGGGTGTGCTCATACCCCAGCTGTGCTCGCAGTAAGTATTTGTCACGACTGCTGTAGAGGGGTGCCAGGTAGGTGGACCATGGGTATGCAATAATGGGCTTACGTGTGCAGGTGCTGGTTAGCAGAGATGTAGTAGGCCCACCCAGTGGAAGTCATTAATATTCATGCATAGGCATAGCATACGCCTACACCTCCCAAACCTGAAGAGCACATCTACAGGATAGTCTGTAAACCATCGGGGGAATACATAGAGACCAAATCAGTGCTGTGTACCCGATTAGCATGGATGTCCATAGTTATGTATCAGAATGTAACAAAGTCCAACTAAACACTTCCAGAACTAGTGATATTAGGTGAACAGGTGTCGGAATACAGGTAATGACAGATGACAATATGTATGAGTCATAAACAGTATGTACCTTGACAAACGTGAATGAATACATATGCTCTGTGACTGTGAATGTGTCTGGTTAATAGAACCAGTTGTCTAAATGTGTCCCACAGGGTGTTATGCATTGTTCCTGATACAGTGTTCATTCACACTCATTGGTATGTGAGTTCTGCTACTGACGGAAAGTATATAATTTGCTGATCACCTTAGGTAGATGATAGCATAATAGAAGAGGTTCAACACCCGTACGCCTGCGAGGGACACACCCGTCTGGGCAGTTGTGTCCTGCAAAATGACAGTTATGGCACATGACCTGTGAGTTCGGGAATGGAGGATATATAGTGTGTGTAGTGGTGTCAGACATCAATTTGTTGTATCAGTAACAGCTACATGTAATAGGAAACAGTATTATCAATTATAATGCTACATGAATAACCTTAACGTATGCAAACCGTGGAAGTCGTCCGTTTACTACTGGCTGTGGGTATGTGTTGCCTTGACAGATGTGATAGCTCTACATATAGGGTCTATAGGGCCGCCACCATTCTGAATGGCCAAAGTGGAACCTGCTCTGTAGAAATGTCAGACGTACCAGTGCAGAACATACCTACAGCCATGCATAGTACAGAAATATACATATCGGAACAAATCAAAGCGTAGTCTAGCAGCAGTAAAGTTGCTTATGCTACTACATATGACATATCGACATGTCAGGTATACAAGACCTGTAACAAGCAAACAGTGCAGACACGTACAACATGAGAATGTCCCCTAATCAGGACAGTTGCAATGGCTAGAGTATTGTCCATACCACTCAACTGTTCCTGAATGTCAGGTACATCCCTGAGTTTGACTGAAAGTTTAACTCTGTCCCTCTTAATCCCTCCTAAAATTAGTGGCTGTTAAAGGAAAGGTGGTGAATTACACTTACTGACTAATGACAATAAGTAAGAGTTATAAACAACTGTTACTTCAGAATATGTGTATTAAGTCATATGCTCTGATTCTGTCAATGTTTCAAGTTAATAGCACTACTTTTGTAAAAGTGTCCCTGATTTTTTCTTGACCTGTTCCTAGTTCTGTAAAAATGTGTCCCCGATTGGTGGAGAGTTCTGGTATTGTCACATGAGATATGTGTAATGAGAGACTGTCCCATGCAAAGTGGGAAAGGTGTCACTCCTACAGTCTCCTGTCGTGTAGTCTGAAAGGTGGACAACATGCAGTAGGTATGAGGTAGCATGACTCGGCGGACAGCTGCATTAACATACTCAAGTCACATGTCGGCATTGCAGAGTATCGGTTCCCATGTATCAGGCAGATGGCAGCAGATCGTATGAGAATCATGCATATAATATTATTATGTCACTGGACAGGCTGCCGAGTCCATACAGTCGAACACCTGCCGTCGCAAAATGGTTACACATACCCGATACTGTAGTCATGTAGTCCGATGTAATACGCATCACAAGGGATCACACACACCCAGCATGAGTGACAAATGTAAGCGGAAATGTCGGTGAGCGAGCGGCTGTAAGCGTGTTTGTCTACCAGTATGCCAGTAGTGCGCTGTCAAAGAAATGTGGAGTCTAAACGTGTATAAGGTGCTGTGACCAGAGGTCAGCAGTGCTTAACACTGTGCAAATCCACGCACAGCTGCTCCCACCTGCTGGAATGTGTCTTACCCAGTCTGTATCTAAAGGCATCAGCCTGTCCGCACACAAAGGACCGCCCTATACACGTGTTGGTAGCAGTACCCTGCGCACATAGCTCATGTGAATTAACAATAGACCATGGCATATGTACAGGCAATAGACCACACACACACACACCATAAAGCGCAGACATCCAACAGTATAGCAATGTACTGGCAAATATGTTCGAACCACTGGTGTATGCATGCCTGGCCGTCCTGTGTTTCAGTGTGTGAGCATGCCCAGTATGACTGTTACGCATGTTGTCGACCAACATTACCATCATACCGTCATGTGTGTGAGCATGCCAAGTATGGTCAACTGTATTGCATGTGTCACATGTCCAGATAGTTAGTACTGTGTTGCTGACCCCTCCGTTCTACACAGACAGGTGTCATGCTGTGTCTGCAGGGTAGCTAATGGTCATGTGGCATTGACAGTTGCTACATGTCTGCATAGCATGGGGGGACATCCAACCACAACCACAGTCCTACACAGCACCGTGGTTGGCGCACATGACTCACACATGTGTAGGTTTGACGGGGAGCACAGCCAACAGTTGTACACATCTGCCGCTACTGTACTGGTATGCTGGGTACTCCATGTCAGTGTGTGGACCTACCTAAATTGCTGGCTGGAGGGATACCAGGGTACGTCAGTTCCCAGCTTTAATTACCAGCACAGTGGTGTTGGACGTCCTAGCTTACACAACCTACATCAAACTGCCTGGCCTGCTGTAGTCTGTGTGTGTCTTAGGGGGTTGGGGTCATTCATTGGGCATATCCATAGGCCATCGTATATCATTTGCCTGTATTGGTCCACATCTGTCCAGCTGCATGGAACGTGTGTGGGCTGTACGGATACACATGATGGTCAGCCCATAATCTGCAGTGGGTTAGGACACCCTGTGTTCTACAGGCTACCATTGTGACCCCTGTATGTGCTACAGAGGTCATGGTGCCACTATGGATGTGTACTGTCTACTGCCCTAACATTTGGCCACCACAGTCACTTGTATGCTCACATACATACCATAGCAGTAGGTAACTACACATTCTAATACAACTGCCACTTGTTAGGTCAATAGACATACCCTGGGTGTGAACCAGACTTGAGGACAGTGATGGAGTGCTGCCTATGTCGGATGCACACAGTGCACCTCCTACACATGACCGATCACAGGTAGTGTCATGTTTGGCATCCATTGTACTGTGTGCGGGTCAGAGATGGGAAATCTGTGGGTACCTACTGTGTCAGTGCATATGCCTTGTGTTGCCTCTTTGCCAAGGGCAGGTCATACTGTGCATGGGCTTTCGCCGACTGTGCCCTGCTCACGTAGTTCCTTCACCAAGTCACACTGTGCCGGTACAGGCCTTGGCAGTGGTGTTGGGCTGTGTGGCCCTTCCCCATGCTGTTCCTGCTGCAACTGTTACTGCAGGATAAGATTGTGTAGCATAACAAATACCATAACAACTTGTATGCATGTAGCTTGTGAATACTGCAGCGCTCCAATGGATGTGTCCGGATACCAAAACTGTGAACTGAGCATCCCAAACACATGCACTAGTATATGTCTTGCCTGTGCATCCGCCTCAGTATGGTGTGAGTGTTCAGGTGTGTGTGCATTGCTGTTGGGTGTCATCAGCCATGATACCAGTGTTTACCCAGCATCCCCCACTAGGAGACTGTAGGGGATGTCCATATTAGCATTGGTGTGCTACAGCTTTGTCAGAAGCCATATATCGGACTCATCATAGCTTCCAGGGCAGACAGCACACACATTCGATCTCATGCCCTGGCCATCGCATATGGCCTAGCTGTTGGAGGGTATGCCTCTGCAGTGACTGTAGGCTCTACCCCGCTCACCAGGTGGTGCTACGATGTGTATGTGTGTGCAGGCTATAGCACCCAGTACCCCAGGGTAGTCATCTATGTGGTTGAACAGATGCATATTGCTGGTCTACTAATCACGTGTGTTGAGGACATGTACGTGCTCACTAGCATGTGTTGACATGGCGTCTGTGAACTGGTGCAATACTCTGGATGCAGATGCCTGTGAGATACCCATGATATCCCCAGTTGTGCTGTGTGAGGTACCTGTGGCTAGTACATCTAGGCCAACACATACCATGGTATCCACTGTGATGTGTTTCCCTTGGCCTGTTTGATGTGTCAGGTGTGGCAGGCACAGGTCAACAAGCTGCTGTAGGAGGTCTCTGTCCACCCCATAGTGCTCCACCATCCCCAGCCCATGTAGCCCCTGGTAAGTTACCCTTGGTCTATAAAGTCTTATGTCACCCCAGTAAGGGTTGTTCAGCAGCATACACATCCTTACTGCCCCAGCCTCCTGCACATGTTGGTATATGTTGCCTGCTGCAGCCCATCTCATTTGGTTGGACTGTGTTGTGAAATGTCCCCGCAGGTATACACCGGTGGTGTAGAGTGCGGACGAAACCTGTGTGTATGCTGCTTGCTCGCATTACCGTACTGTTCATATGTGGGCTGGCCATGTCATCTGCTGATTGTTAACACAGTTGTGTTAGCATCCAGTTTGGAGAATCACATCTGCTGATTGTGCTGATCAACACCTGTTTGTGCAGCCTGTACACCCTGACTACCCCACCACTGCTGTCATCCCTCCCAATGTCACCAGGCAGGTATAGACACACCCCTAGCTTAGGTGTGCTAAGGCAGGAGCACTCCTGAGGCACAGTTCTGCAATGTACGTACAGTATGCTTGACCCCCTCCCATGCTGTCAACTATATTCGAGACATGAATGACTACACACATACACTCCAGGGACCAGCATCACACCATGGTGATAAATGTGATACACTATAGTCAGCCTCATCTGCATAGTATAGTCTTCTAATGAATAGTTATATGACCCATACCGAACCTCCAAATTAATAACCACTGCTCAGTGTCGCTCAGATCCATACACAACTGGCAACAGGTGCCTTACTATCACCATATTTGATGTCCTATGGTCTTCCCAGCAACAAAATAACCGGTATCTACATGACTACAACCCATGGCCCTGCACACTACAGATGATGTGCATTACCACCACACCATGGCAGATATACATAGATCCCAGGTTATCATGTAGAGATCATCCTGCACAAACATTCAATAATGCTGATGTCCCCAGACACATATGTTCACATCTATGTCCACCTCTACATCTACATATATCATATATATTATTTGTAGACATATATACATGGACATACATACATATATATATATATATATATATATATATATATATATATACACATACACACATATACATGTACACACATATGCAGACATGGCATTTATATCACAACAGCGGACCACATGACAGCAATGCATTAGAGAGGAATGAAAAGGAAACTACATGTGCCACCTGCATCATGTAGTGTTGTTACTATCAAGGCACGTGTGCTATGTTGCATCACAAGGGTTAGACCGTACCAAGGGTAAGAGTATGGCTGCTGACAGTTTCTCACCAGACCTATTGGCGAATGTATGTGTTGACAACCCAGTGTCTTGGCAGAATATGCGGGCTGTGGACACTATATAGGTCAGCAACAAAACACACTGAACACATCCCACAGCTGGCCACCCACAGATACCAACACATACAGTATAACTGCCAAACACACGCACATGCCATGCCTTGGAATCGAGCACCTACCTGTCTAGTCTACCACACTACAGCATTATACAGTAACAGAACACGCTACCAAGTTTCAGCATCACCGCACTCCCACAGGCATACATCTAGGTGGATGACATCACCCGCAAAGGCAAAGACGCCGATAGGGAATGTATGGGGTGTGAGCCGTCTAAAAGCATTACTCTGTCCACAGGCAGCTGGAAACACACACACAAACAGACACACACTTGGCAGGGCTGGGAGTTGAACATACACCTAACTACCTTATCACACTACAGCATTACGCAGTCACAGAACGCGCTATCGAGATTACTGGAACACAGCACTCCCGGAGGTATACTTCTAGGTGGATGACATCATCCGCAAAAGCAAAGACGCCAATAGGGAATGTATGTGGAGTGAGCCATCTAAAAGCATTACTCTGTCCCCAGGCAGCTGGAAACACTGTGACACACACACACACACACACACACACACACACACACACACACACACACACACACACACACACACACACACACACACACACTTTGTAGGGCTGGGAGTCGAACATACACCTAACTACCTTATCACACTACAGCATTACGCAGTTACAGAATGCGCTATCGAGATTACTGGTACACAGCACTCCCAGAGGCATACTTCTTGGTGGATGACATCATCCGCAAAGGCAAAGATGCCGATAGGGAATGTATGTGGAGTGAGCCATCTAAAAGCATTACTCTGTCCCCAGGCAGCTGGAAACACACACACACACACACACACACACACACACACACACACACACACACACACACACACACTTGGCAGGGCTGGGAGTCAAACATACACCTAACTACCTTATCACACTACAGCATTACGCAGTTACAAAACGCGCTACCGAGATTTCTGGAACACACCACTCCCAGAGGCATACTTCTAGGTGGATGACATCATCCACAAAGGCAAAGACGCCGATAGGGAATGTATAGAGAGTGAGCAGTCTAAAAGCATATTACTGTCCCAAGGTAGACGTAGACAAACACATGGCAGTGGTGTGAGCGGGACAACTGCCTATCTAGGGAGCACTATTACAACACTACATAGATACGAGACACGCCACAGACAGTGCACCCTTCAAGACAGTCAACCAGTGTGTTCAATGTAGGAATCCATCCTGACGTGGAGTATGGACATCTGTTGCCTAGATGACCACCATCGCTATACAGGATGTCAATGGCCATGCCCATACACAGAGGCACATCACTGACACAAGGTGTCACTGGGCATGCTCACACAATTAGTATCACACGTCCATTTGGAATGTACTGTGTGTCCATCTGCACAACAGCGTACTGGGCATGCTCACACACTTAGTAGAAGTGAAGGGCTATCTTGCATGCACACGGATTCTAAACACAGAAGAGCACAGTTTTGAATGTACTGTGTGTCCATCTACACAACGGCATACTGGGCATGCTCACACAGTAGTAGTGAAGGGCTGACTTGCATGTACACGGATTCTAAACACGGAAGGGCACAATTTGGAATGTACTGTGTGTCCATCTACACAACGGCGTCCTGGGCATGCTCACACACTTAGCAGTAGCAAAGGGCTGTCTTGCATGCACATGGATTCTAAACATGGAAGGGCACAGTATGGTGTTACTGTCCCCACGTACATGAAGGCCACTCACATGTACTGACCAGTACACACTCAAGAGCCATCACAGATGTCTCAGGTGCAGATCACAGAGGTAAACACCGCATTCTGCTATGTAGCCCTCAGACATCACCATGTCCTTAGACCAGCAACACACATCCATACATTACCACAACACCGTGTGACTCATGACCAGTGGACTGTACATAGGTCTACAGCAACTGTGCAGACTACACATGTACTGACAGGGTTCCATCATGTGTTATGCAATGCAATGATACCACTGTACATAACCAGGTCGGCTCTACACATAACAGGGGCCCTGGGTCTTACACAGCTGTCACAGATGACTGTCGCTGTACACCAAAGAACACACATGTTTGAATATGACATACATGTAATCCAGTGGATATGTGAATGGACCACACACACACACACACACACACACACACACACACACACACACACACAAAACACATATGTACATAGCATAGCCTTTGCTGTCCTCTGTGCAGACAAGTGGCTACAGCAATCACACGCATGCACATGGAAAGTAGGTCCATGGCTGTTGAATGCTAACATTACATGAGGTAGCAATGTTGACCAAGGAAACATTCCCTCTGTACTAGTTACCCATGACACCCATCATATCATACAACAGTCCATGTGTTATGTATGTCATCACACATGTCCACCAATTGCAATGCATACAAACTTGGCTACATGACAGGCATGTAGGACCAACACACATGTACATGTAGTGGTGTGCATGCAGCTACCATGCATGTGCAGTAGCTAATGTATGTAATTCATCTGTGCCTAACTACAACATGCAGTTGCAATGCAGCCCCATCATTGACACCTGTATATGGTGAAATACTGACAATACGGTAGGATGTACATCAGGTATGGATAGATGTGTGTACATAAAGTGGTGATCCACCTTTGCAGATGGATGTTTGCTGAGGACGGCTCACAGGTGTGTCACAAGCCATCCTACCATTACATGTGCAAACAGTACGCTATGTTACTGTTACTTAACGGTGAAGACATAAAACCTGCACAGCGGTCAGGGTGTTACTGACTGTAAGTCACTTGACACCTGTAACACTTACATCCTCCCGTGTGCGTATAGCAGCACAATCGCCGTAGGTAGTGTTGGTACACATAATGCGGCCAGTACTGCTGCATGTCTGTCAGACGTATCATCATATAGCAGGTGTATCATTCACAGTACTGCCATGTGTGTTTGCTTGTGTGACCATATATGCCACATATGGTGGGGAATACATCCAAATTGTTACACACCCCTGTACACTGTTGTAGAGATCTGTACATAATGCAGTGTGGAAAGCATGACATAGGCAGGGGTGGTGTGTGTATCACACACATGTCAGCTATATGTATGTGAATGACATTTGTGGACTCCACAGTGTGTGTGTGTGTGTGTGTGTGTGTGTGTGTGTGTGTGTGTGTGTGTGTGTGTGTGTGTGTGTGTGTGTGTGTGTGTGTATGTATGGCTGTCTGGTGCATGGAGTGAGGGTGTATGCTACCATACAGAACAGACAGGATCCCTAACCCCTCATGGTGATGCAGTCTACTACCCTGTTGATGCTGTCGGTCTCAGCCTTACTGGCTACCTGTACATGTTCATTCTCTGTGTCATGTCGTGTGGGTGCACAGTACTGTGAGGGTGATTACCACATAGGCAGGGGTCCTCACCTCAACACTATCGAGTGTGCGTTATAGTGTTGTTGACCCCGTGAGTGTGGGCATGTTACTGTGTGTTTCTGTGTATGTCTGTGTGTGTTCTCATCCTGTAATGTGACAGGGTATTACTGCTACATAGTGAGGCCTCATGCTGTCAAGTGGCCTCTAACGTTATCATCAGCCAGACCACTGTGCAACCCCCCTGCACCATGTCAACATACCTGTGATGTGACCTGGTATGGATGTCACGTCTCTAGCCACTGTAGCCTATTAAACAGCCCACATGCTTCTGGATCAGTAGATGTGTGGACATCTGTGGTATGGTAGCCTTTCTAACAGTCAGGTTGAGGCTACACATAGCATGCTCGTATTGCCATACATGCCTGTGAGTACTCCACATTTACACATGGGAAACTGCAAACACTGCTACTTGTTGGCACATGCAAGTAGACCATAAGGAGGGAACCAGGGCATCATTACCAACATGCTGTTACTGTTGTTACCAAGACACATACTGTGAACATATAATGATGCATTATAAACCTGTACTACATGGTATGTCTGGTGCATGTCAACAGTACACAACTAATGTAATATACACTTCTGTCACTATTCTGTTCACCCTGTGCATCAGACCATTTGAGCATGTCCCTGCACCTATGGTGTGGATGACAGGGATGTGGCACAGGCATCATCATATGCACAGGGTGATAATGTTTGCCAGGGGCATAGGCTGCAAAAGTGGATGACATCATGTGTGTGGGTAAGGGCCGGTGATCTGATTGGACATGTGTGGTTGTTATGCATGTGGGTGTTGTGGTGCCCTACAGATGTTTTTGCTGTGTGCATGTATGAGTGCACACAGTTCTGCCTTTTGTCAGGCCTACACAGGGGTATTATTGACAGCTCCAGATTGTACAGACCAGGATGTACAGCTCACTGTGTCCGGCCACGGCCACGTGACCTGTGCCTGCCAGAGGTTGCATGGGCACTACCAGGCGGAGGTACAGATTGGCTACTGTCCAATGACACATGTCCACTGGAACCGTGTCCCCACTGGGAACGTCCAGGGCCACGTCCACGTGGCCTGCTGTGTCCTGGTGTGGACAGCACAGCACCAGCTGCACTGCTACTGCTACTGGCACTATGGGAGCGGCCATGTGAGGTGGCTCATTCACATTGACCTGCACTAGGTGATGTAGCTGGCCTACATCCACGTGGCCTATGCCTCACTCCTACCAGATGTTCCAGCACAGACAGCTCACGCTCGCGGATTGCCATGCCACGCTCAAGGATTCCGACCATGTCACCCAATCGCCTGTCCAAAACATCAGCAATCTGCTGTTGAGCATTTGTCAATGCCTGGATGTTGTCATTTAGAGTACGTATAGCAGCCCTCTGAAGTCTCTGCCCTTCTCTGTTCTGCCGTTCAGCACGTGCCTGTGCCACTGTTACACTCTGGAACATGCGTCTGGTGACACCAGCTGCTGCGCTCTGTCCTGCATGTGCATGTCTGCCAGAGGTCCTCCTACAAGCAGCACTGGCCACATGCCTGTGTGGCACATCTGCAGTCATTACACTGACACCATGGTGTGGAGACACACCTTCTGTAGCCACCACACGTTCCTGTTCCAAGCTAACACACGATGACTGTCCTTCCTTTATGGCCACTGGTGATGGGGTATGTGTTGGCATGAGAACTGTGTGCGGGGAAGAGGGGGACATAGCTGGGATGGCAACCATTGGCACAGATTCAGCCCCTGACAACCCTGCCTGTACCTCATGCATATGTTCATCACTGCTAGTATCTGTGGGGACACTAACATCAGATGGACCGCAGGAGGGTAACGCACCTACATAATCTGTGAATGCAAAGAAAGACTCTACATTACAATAGACACACACACAGACACACAGACAGACACAGACAGACACACAGACAGACAGACAGACACACACACATACACAGACACACACGCAGACAGATGCACACACAGACACACACTCACAGACACACACACAGACACACACACACACAGACACACACCCACAGACACACACACACACAGACACACCATGCATGTGATTTGACAGACGGCATGCAGCATGCATGTGATACAGCAGATGGCATGCAGCTCAGACATTTATAGTGGTAGTTAGCATACCTCCCTGGGTTGCACACAACAGCAAGCAGGTGTCATATCAGTAGCCATGCAGTTCACACAATCATGGTAGTAAGCATGCATCCCTGTGATACACCATGTGGACCAGCACGGGTTAACAGTACACATGGCTGAAGTGACCTTGACATGTAATCTGCTGACGTGTGCATTGACATGCTTACATGTTTGACACAATGGTGTCCTGACACATGTACTGCATTGTAATGGGTATCACATTGCAGTGTTGTCTGTATGCCCTACAGATAGAATGCACATTTAGCAAATGTGCATGAGCATGGAAGGGTAGTGTGAGGTGTCTACATTGCAATACAGTGTGAAGTACAGACACTGTGCCATTGCATGGCATCATGAGGCATCTATATTGCTATACAGTGTGTAATACGCACGCATTGCATAGCCATAACTGCGTGCATGCACATGACATAACTGTGGATTGTGACCCATGATGCTGAGGTGTATACACACCAAACCATGCTGTGTCATGTGACAGGTCACTGGAAGAGCTATGGATGACACCCCTGCACAACTACTACAGAGTCTTAGCTGCCTGGCAGCCATGTCCACACATGGCAGACTTGTCAATACACCATGTCCCACATGACATTGATGTACCACACACACGAGGTGCACGGCTGACGGTGATGTCCTACAGCAGCAAGGGAAATGTACGGTATCTGTGGCCTGATGTGGTGTCAGTGTCTGTGGAAGCTGTACAGGTGACTACTGTCATGCTACGACACAGTCATGATGTTCAACACATCTTATATGGTCGACTTACGTGACACCTCCACTAGCTGTGCACAGGCTTTTAGGATGTCCAGTGTACCACATCAACTGTATAATCAGTCAACTAAGGCTATAGTTGGACCATGTGTGGACAATGTGCAACAGGGTGTATACACATCACATCTACTGTGTGGCTACATGTCTCTGGCCATCCTCCATGGCCATGTGTGAACATGTGTTGGCCAAATGTTTGTGATGGCTGTCTATCTCACCTGTCTGTGTTGTCCCATATGACATACACCCATAGATTTCAGATATGTCACCGTCCACAGGGCTATGCAGACAAAGGGTTGTATGTTTGGTATGTGGGGTATGTATTATGGGATAGTGTGACAATATTGCAGCCAGAACACTACATGTCTGGGATATGTCAGATGGCACATCACAATGTGTGCACCCATTGCAGGGGCATATAACACAATGGTGACTCCTGTGGGCTGCCCATATCCCAGCTCACTGTGTGGTACTGTTTGCGTACCACACATGTGTTGTTCCAATGTATAGTACATATGCCTACATTGAACAACACCTCCACTGTTGTATGCACAGCTGTCCACACATGTAGCAATGACAGATACTGTGGTTTCATATCGGTGTTTCATTTCGTTTGTATATATTGCACATGGGTAGCCAGTGTGAATGATGGGCGATGTGACCTGTATATCATGACTGGACCATACATCATGTGTACATGTGTTAACTGGCTACATGGCGAATAGATATATGCATTAACATGCCTGATACTGATGACAGTATCACCTGCAATGGACTGATGTCTGTGCGGCACGCCAGAGGTACCTGTATAGGGGTGACCAAGCAGTTTGAACATTATCCATGACTGTATGACAGCCACAGGATGCACTGTGCATGTTAACACATTCGCCTGTACAATAGCATATAGTATGCACATGTGTGCATACACAGGGTAGCATACTGTAGTATGCGGCATGTGTGTAAACATACCTTGCATATGATGTTACATTACATATTGTACAGTGACACATGCAACTAAATGGGATATAATAGTCATAAGTGCAGTAGTGACTTACCAGGCAACTCCAGGCTCATTGGTTGGGAGATACCCACCTCCATGATGGCAGCTAGTGTTTGTGGATGCTGTTCTGAGGGTGTCCCCAGGCTGGACAGTAGCTCCTCGGTGGGTGTGAGTGGGGGCTGGGTTGGTGGCCCACCACCTGTTCCACCTTGCTCCCTGGTGACTGCAGTGGCACGCTGTTTCGCATGTCGTATCAAGTCCATGCGGTGTCTGCGCACCTGCTGGTAGGTGCAGTTATGGCCACCCACATCATTAACCCTCCTACGAAGGTCCTGCCACAGGTCGTCATGCTGTTGGGCATGCTGTGGCACATGGCTGAACAACACCTTGTAGTTCTCATGGAGGTACGGGATGAGGACATCATCCTCCTGATGGCTGTACGCTGGCAGGCATGAATGAGGCATTATCTGGAAGACATGATGGTGAAAGGTCACAGTATCACAGAGATGTACAGAGATACAGCTGCACATACATTTGTATTAAATCTATTACATCTGCACAGTTATCTTTGCAAATCATCATGACACTGACATGACTGACATGTTTGTGTCACACACATGTAATACCCATTATGCATTGGATATCATCACCATATATGTGTGTCACCTCATTACATTCTTCATACTCCATGTGAATGCTGTCTTGATGTGAGCATGTCTGTTTGCCTGTACTGGTGTTCTTACCTATCAGCACATGCCTGGATGTGTCCACAGTAATGCTGTTGACCTTGATGCTGTGTATATGTCACATATCTGTGATGCCTTAATGGACATGAGCAGTGACAATGCACACATATGCATGGAAACCTTTACATGCATGTGTTTTGCCATATACATCTACATGACGCTGTACAGCAGTTCAACATCTTGCCATGGATCGCCTGTGTTGCACATGTGATAGACATGGGACAATGGCTAGCCAGACGTCATTTGCAGGGATGGTTATCAACTATAGCATGTATGGGCAAGGTTTCCTAGCTGTATCCGACAGCCATTTTTGCCACTGCGAGGTGCATCAGTGCCAGATTACTGATCCAGACAGTTAATAATACATCTACCATGCGGTCATCACACCATGTATGACAGAGATGACATGTGCAGCTTTGATGGACAGGGTTGCATGGTATGGTGGGAGTATGTAACATGTATGGCACAGGGATCTGTCCAGCATGTGGCGATCCTTGTAGTAGGATGGTGGCTGTCCATGACATATGTCTTTCAGATCAGGATATGTACGTGTAGCATGTCCAACATCACAGTGTAGCACATGTCTTTATGCAAGGTAGCCAGCATGTTGCATAGTGGAGGTGAGGATTGTGAAGGCTGGTATTGCCCATCCACGCATGGCCAATACCCCTTAAAGGTGATATGTGATCTTATATTGGTCACCCGAGTGCTGAGTATGCCTGTCCAATGATCTCCATGCTCATGGATGGCACCCTGTTATGACATGGGTGCCTCGTATGACTACCTAATAGGCCAGGAGACGTCACTAACTCAGGGAGGTGAACTGCACAGCACCATCCCTTACACAGTGTCCATAATGTTGACTGCTGCCTAGGTGGTAGTTAATTGGTACAGGGTTATTCACCTAGTGGTGAAAATGCTATTATCAGCTGTCAGGTTATGCACATATGTCACACACCTCACCCACAAAGCCCATTCTGTATGTTGTCCAAAACACTGAGACAGCTATTGCTCCTAGGTCATGGCCATTCACATCCTTACATACACAGATGCCTCCCATTTGTCTGTGTGGTATGGGCTACAATGAGGGGGGAGTACAAAACATTAACCCTGTTTTACTGTAGCTGCCACTGGTGTGATATGCACTTGTCACTCTGACACCTTTTGTAGTGTTGATTCTGTCAACAGGCCACTGGTAGAACACTCCTGTGACATACAAAGGTACATCTAGTATACTCAGTGTAGCTGGAACACGGTATGGGTGATGATGTCCTATGACCTGTCACAGGTATGCTATGCAATGTGAAATCATCCATACTGTCATCTACTTCTGTACTGCTAACATCTACGTTGATAAAGGTTCATAGACTTGCAGACCATACTCAGCAGGGTAATAGTGCAGTGCCTGCAATTATGACTGTTGTCTCCACTTGTGGGTTGCAGTGGGTTGATATTATCCAGCACCCTATCTGTATTGCATATTCATGCTCAGCACTTGTTCAGAACTTGTGAGCACTTCATGAGCTACTAATTACTATAGCACCCATTCCAACTCATTTCTTACAAGTACACTGTCTGTCCTTACATTTCCAGCTTGCTTACAATACAACAGCTGTTGTACACAAGTAACTCACATATCTTGTGAGACATGGTTGAATATACAGGCATGTCCAACTGTCACATACCAGTGCTATTTCCTGTCTATATGATGAATATGGTGAACATGTGGCAATAGAGCAATTGTCTCATGTACACAGTCAATGCTCACCTCCCAACATACGACACTACAGCCTGTGGGAGATGCACATATGTAGCCATGCTGGGGGTAATGCTCTCACCAACCCAGACTGAACCTGACATTCATGTGGGGACGTGTAACATTTGCAACACACCCCACTCATCACATAGTCTCACAAGATCTCCACCACCACAGGCCACACATAGTATGAGTACGACATTTGCAGAACCTCTCCATACTGTGTGTAGGCACCAGAGGCAGCCCCCATCACCAAACACAACAACAATTACTTATATCCCACAGACTCATGTGTGCCCATCAAATACAGCCAATAGGATGTTATAACATACCCAACACACCAGTCATAGGTGACCCTGTAGGTGGTCACACTGATGACACACTCAGCAGGCTACACAAGGCGATAGTCACTTACATCATGCTGTCGGGTAACTGGTTCTGCAACATAATCTATGCACCATGCCACACCTCACCAGGTACAATTTGACTGTCATTCTCCATGTTAGTGTGACTGCCCTGAGATGTAACTTCCCAGACTACATGTGCAGGGACATGCAATAGCTCTCCGGTCTTGTAGCCCAGAAGGTATCGGCCAAGCCCTGGGGAGCATTCTGCATTCATCCAGACTAGATACCACTGTACAATGACTGACTGTTTCATTTCAACAGTTGCCTATGCTTCTGCTGTCATTCCACAGGCATCCAGTATCTGTCCGCTTTGAATGACATGGTCAACAAAACACGATGACCTGCACCTGTCAGCCCTGGGAGTACAGATAACATGTAAGGTGCTTGCTGCTCCTATATTGCCTGTCTTGCACAGTTTCCAATAACATTCACCACCAGAATGGGAACAGGCAAGCAAAACATGGGGTCATGTGACTCAATGCTTGACATCATCTCTGACGCACGCAGGCAAGGCATTCCTTATAATGGACCGCTTCAATATCTCTGCAGTGACTGGGACCTGCCTCTAGGCTACGCAGAGCACACCTGCACTGACAAGTTATACGCAGACCACACCTTTCAGTCATGTAACCTGGACCGGAACACCCACGGCTGAGGTGTGTCCATATTTCACTATGTTGTACACATCTCCTGGCTGGTTACTTAGCACAATGCATCAGAGGTGATCCACGTGCAACTAACTGTGGCCAGAACTGCTATACACATTGTAACATGCTACGGATTCAACAACATACCCCACGGTTACTGGCCCTCATTTCTTGGTGTACTGGACAGTAGGGTTCAGACAGGTACTACTGATGTGCGACTGACACTACCCCACACTTAACTGGGATAGCTACTCATGTACTGACACATTAGGCCAATGCTGTCCAGGATTCATAACCTCCACTCGGCTGGATCAACCCATACACACCACCACCAAGACCAACAATATCCTAGACATGGACATTACCAACATGTCACTGGTGTTCCACACCTGGGGTTATCCCCTTGTTGGTAGTTTCCGAACATATGCTAATCACCCTTGTTATCCACATCCCGGCACCACACCCTTCATGGCATACACAGTACAAGATTACTACAATGCCTACTACAGACGTCTTATGACAGCAGTAGTAAATATCATGACACCCGTGCAGATGGACAATGCACATACAAATGCTGAAATATACCCCAGTGCACTTCATTAGCACTTACATGACTGCATGGATCATGCTATTCCAAACAAAGCCAAGGTGGTACCCACCAGATAATGGACGCCACTCTGGGGGTCCAGTTCCATGGACATAATGTACAACAAAAGGTGGAGGCTGTTGCAAAGTGGAGTACAATCCCATGGGTGGGATAGCTCACTGGTCAGCCTCAGTAGGGCTCCGGGATCCCTTATCACATCCTCCAAAACTAGCTACGTAAGCATTACTGCGACACATTCCAGGGTATACCACAAAGCATTATGGAGGTATGTCAGTAGTCAATGGCAATACCCACATCTGCTCTGACATACGACGGTTACTCAGGAACATTACAGAACCGAGTGATGTTGGCAACATCCTGGCGGATGGGTTCAATGCTAACTTTACACCCTCTCACTCCCTACAGAGCCATAATCCATGCAGGAACATTGCGGGGTCCCTGCAGTCACAACTACACAGTTCCAACCTGCACTCTCTAAGGCCTGGAACACAGACTCCATGTGACCGTCCAACATCCCAGGCTGTGATTTACACAAACCTCAGAAAAACATGTCTCCCCACTTGGCCACCAGATTCACTAATAGCCTTGTATCAGACATTGTCGCCCCTGAATGGTGCACAGCAACAGTTATCACACTCCACACAGGTGGTGCCACAATGAACCAGAGGGACTATTGTCCTATACGCCTGACTGGACTGTTCTGCAAGGCTATGGGGCACATCATCATGGACGTCATTCACAGAGACATTGGTGGGCTCCAGACCTTTGATGCCACCCAGGTTGGACTTGTTAGGGCCAGACCATGGCTCCTACACCTGGTGGACTCCTTTGATACAGTTACCAGGGTAGTTGATGACGGTAAGGGGGTCCACACAGCCTACATTGTCCTCTCATTGGCTTTCAGCACCGTTCTCCATTCTGGTATTGACAACATACACATCCACCTGCACATCGACCCCTACGTCTCAGGATGTTATGCAAAGTGGCTCACGGAGAGGACCCACACAATGAGGGTAGCATACCGTAGTACTTACTGTATTTCAGTTACACTTGGCATACCACAGTCCTCAGTCATAGGGCCCCTCATGTTCGGTATATGCTTCCCTGAGGTACAGGCTAGCACAGAGAGACTTTCCCTGACTAGGTTTCCAGACAACTGCATACAAGGCACCATGATTGATCCACCAGCTGATACAGACTCCCTCCATAAGGGTATCACTGTGACGGATACCTGATGTCGATAACATGGCCTCAAGCTGCATGACACAAGGTGCATGAACATCCCCTTTGGATTACACCAATCACCCATTGACTATCACATAGGTGGTAGTCCCCTACATACATGTGGCATTATACGGGATCTTAGTACACACGTATGTAGCACCCACTCCTTTGATAACCATATTGCCAATGTGGTGTGGATATCCTTCTACGTGGCCACCCTTATCTGTACTGGATCTGTAGCTGGAACAAAGGCACCCATTGTACCTCTAAACTCCTGACGTAGACACACATTCAAGGGTACAACACCCTGTTTAGAGTATACCTTACAGAACAGCAACGACTTTACATACCACAACATTAACACACCATGAGGATTATTGAGCTCCGAAGGTTGACGTATGTGGCAGAACTACGGACACCACGACTGTACACATTTGCATACTGCATACTCAGGGGTGACCTCTGCTGAACATACAGGGCCCATGTCCACAACAATATTCATGGATATACTCCACATAAGCGACATAAGCAAAAGCCACTGAGAGCAACATGGTCATGGATATGTGCACAAATGCAACGATGAGTGGGATGTGCTTGAGGGTTACATTCCCAAATCAGACACTCACCATGCTTTGGAACATGATTCCTATGTACCTCACGCAGGGACACTCAGTAGCACTGTTTATGAGATACCTCACTTGGTGGATGGGAGACACACATGTATGCTAGGGATCACTGCAGTGGCTGTACTGTGCAGAGGTGCAGGTAACACATGGCTCTGCTGTTCACAGACAGGACACTACCCTAGAGAGGTGCCACCAGTGTAAACACTGTAGTTGGGCTTCACACATTGACTTGCCAGACAGCATAGTACCTCACTATGAACCTGTGAAGCTATTACATGTCCTTTGTGCATGGTTAATTGAGTAGCTCTTCCATTTTGATTAGCTATCATGCTGTTACAGTGTTCCATGACTACAAGCCATATGTATCCTGTTATTGTGTATTGTACATGCCAATAGACGATACCTTTTGTTTGCATTATATAACTGTTATGCTGTATAGAATATCTGACATATCTACCTACAATACTGTACATTACACATATTTTACATATTATCCCATAATGCAAAGCATACTTGCACAGCAGGGCCACCTTAGGCATGTTATTGTCGTTATATGCCCATACACATGCCTACTGTGACAGTATATCAACATATACTATCCCCTGCTATGGCACGTACCTGTTGGACATATCCTATCACTGATGGCAGGTGGTGTGGAATTGTTCTGTTTAAAGCCCTCATGTAGCATCCCTTGTGGTGTCTGTGATGTTTACCCTGTGGCCCACAGCAGGACACACAATTTCTACAAGCATTACTATGCTCAGCAAGATATCCCTACATAATATCTTTTCCCACTTTATGCATTGTGGACACTTTTAATTAATACAAAACAGGCTATACATACACTAACATACTGAGTGTTCTACATACCTTGTTAGCGTTCCGAACTTTTGTAAATATCAGTCTTACACCTTTACTGTTTAAACGGTTCTATGGTATGAGCATACGGTTTGAATGTCTGGCAAGTCATCCTTATATACGTCGATACCTGTAACATGTGGTTTCCTGCCGCCAATTAGTGTTCCTGAGTAAATTATTACATGCACATCAGCTGTGCAGCTACTCCATTCACCAATTATGTGGCAACAGTGGGGTATAATTGAATTCTCCACTTGGCCATTACCCTTTTGCCCTACCTTCGGGGAGATGGCCTGTATGTGTTTTGTTGTGTGGAATTGCAACTGCTATTTGTAGAGACACGGATATTTTGGATTCATGTCCCCCATGGATTGTGTGTGACGGCTAGAGTATGTGGTTCTACATGTGAGTGAACCTGTCATCTCAACCGTCTGATAAGGGGCTATTGCAAACAAAACCTGTAACATCGCCGTCTGTTCCATTATACAACAGCTACGATTTCACATGGCGCCTTTACAAATGTGTCTCTCACAAGGTATGTTAACGCTTCTGCAGATGCAATTGAGTGAGTGGATGTTTGTGATGTTATTACAGTCTGTATTGCTATTGTTTCGTGTGTGGGAGATGTAGGTGGGTGTACATAGCATATACAGGTTTGTGGGGACTGCATTTCTACATATTCCATATATGTGTGTGGGCTCCTTCCCTAATTGAAGACCTATCAGTTAGTAGACTGAAACTATGGTTGTTATGGGCTTATACATTGGGCCGTTGTTAATTGGTTTCTATATAGTATGCAGGTGAGGTTGATACTTCCATACCTCCGGAAATACAGCGATATGTAAAGAAATGTTACTAAATGACAGCTGTCCCATGTATTTCTGTCACAGATATTTGCACTCATTGCAGTTGTGTTGGTGGCTGAACCTCTTTAGCATGGGTTGCCACCTTTTCAAATGGCCATAGTGGGACATTTTCAGGACACACATCGGTGTCTACAGGCCGACACATTCCCTCGGTCAGTACACAGGATAGCACATACTTTTATCCTGAATACATACTTATTTTTGTAGCACTTTAGTTACTTATCATGTTTCATGTAACATTTACGTTTTTTAGATACAGGCATTACTATTTAATGCAACTATTACATAATATATGGGACATAATTATGTCCTACAATCTCGGACATTTGCCCTTTTTAATATTTTTTGTCAGGACACAACTGCCCAGGGAGGGGCTGTCCCTCTTAAAGTGGGACAGGTGGTAACCGTATGCCTACGGCCAGCTATAACCACACCTACTGTAATGATCTACCTCCAAGTTAGCACTAACAGACACACGATGCAAACACACACACACACACACACACCTTTCAGTCCCACGGAAATGCACACAGCACCCTCAACACACACATACACAGACTACGGCAATCACAAACACAGTTGAGCACAGTACGTACGTGGACCGCAACACCGGCAGAGATAACTAAATGTCCCTTAATATTGTGATAATATTACACGCGGTTCTAGTGTTCCAGTACTGTATTCTTTTGGTCTTTCAGCCTCGTGATTATGTGTGTCGGTATGTGACACATTCCATAGTTGGCAGTATCCTATTTATTTGTAACTCCATGGTTGTGTACATGTCATTGACCTATCTATATATTTGCAGATATAGGTGAATCCGTATATATCAACATATATCTCTCTATCACCCTATCTCTATTATATATATATATATATATATATATATATATATATATATATATATATATATATATAAAACAGAGAGAGTGACAGGCAGAATACACCTTTCATTGTGTACATGTCAGTGTATACTGTTACCTGGACTCTACACGTTTTTGTTTGAACCTGTCACGTTACACACCTGCCGTTGGGACATCTTGGGTAGCTTAGTGTTAGGTGATTGTGTACATGATTGCGTGTTCTACTCCTGACAGTGGTCATTTTACCCTTCAGAGCAGGCACCATTAGTACAGGGGTGAATAATGCTGGTTTCACCTGTTCTGGACATCATTGACTGTGATCTGCACGATATTCAGAGAAGCTTAGCCCTGTTTCGCGCATATCCGTATAGTCATATTTAAACTACGCTTACCAGCACTGGGCAACGCATATTCCCACTAACATGTGCTAAACATGATCTGATGACCTGCATCCAACATGCATTATTTGTGCCTTCTGGATTACGTTACATCCCTTGCAGGACATGGGACCAGGAACATGCACGACAGTCACTGCATTTACCACTTGGGCATCTGGGATTTGTACACGTGTTATGGCATTTTGTATGTGGACTGTACTATGGCTGTTACTCCATACTGCGATCAAATGGGTAACTCAGTTAGTTTACATATGGATGAGACCTATTAATGGTATGTCCAAGTGATGTTTAATGGATGTGCTCCAGCATTGGGTATGTATGTCACAGTGATCCACACGCTACACCTTCACAGAACCATAGGTGGAGCATGCTGGGGTGACAGATACCTGTCATGGGTACACCCCTTGCTTTGCCACTACATCCATGATTACATTATATGGAGCCCCTCATTAACACACCAGGGAATCCATGCAGAATGTGTGGGGAACAGTGATTACACACATGGATCCCACAATTGGCTCTGCTCCACTGAGCGACAGTTGGTTACTCGATGTGGTGGCAACAGCAGACACTGTTTGCCTCGATTGATGAATGGCCTCTGACAATCGGGCATGTACCTACCGATGTACCTAGGAACCTATACACACAGTACCAACATATGCTGATAGGTGTGTGTACTCTTCAGATGTTGACATTCCTTGTTCCAATAGCTGTTGTGTGTACAATGGTTGAGGGCTGCCTATGTAGGATTCACACAGTAGGCCACCTATACATTACAATTTACAGATGGTCGTGTGTATGTGCCATCCATTTTACTGTGTGTGCAGGTGGAGAGGTGTGTCAGTCTGTAGGGACCTACACTGTCAGAGTATGTGCTATACGTTCCCTCTTTGCCAAAGCATAGGCATATTGGGCACACCTCTGTCTGCTGGCACAGGGTGTTCGTGGTCTGAATCCCTCTGTGCCTGTGATGGCCTTGGCAATTGCGGTGGGCTGTGAGGGCCTTCACCCTTTTGTCCCTGCTGCAGCTGTTTATGCAGGATCATATTATGTAGCATGGCACATACTATGAGGATGTGGGCACACATGCCTGGAGAGTACTGCAAGGCTCCACCAGATATGTCCAAACAACAGAACCATGATTTCAGCATCCCAAACACACGCTCTATGATGATTCTGGTTTGTGCGTGTGCCTCATTATGGCGTTCTTACATGGGTGTGTGTGCATTTCTGATGGGAGTCATCATCCACGGCTCCAGTGCATAGCCAGCATCCCCCACAAGGTGGCCATGTGGGATGTCCCCCCTGACAAATACCTGATACAGCTGTGAGGCATGCCAGATGTGGGAGTCATGGTAGCTTCCAGGGCTGCCAGCACACACATCCATGATAATGCCCTGGGCATTGCACACGACCTGGCAGTTGATGGAGTGGTATCCCTTGCGGTTTATGTAGCACCTACCATAATCACCGGGTGGTGACTTGATATGTATGTGCGTGCAGTCTGTTGCACCCAGTACCTCTGGGTAGTGTGCCACATGGTGGAAGAGACGCATATTGCTGGCCAACTCCTCCTGAGTTCGGGGGAAGTATATATGCTCATTGGCATGTGTTAACATGGCATCCAGGAACTGGTGTAGTACCCTAGATGCTGATGCCTGTGAGATCCCCATTATATCAACTGTTGGCCTTTGAAAGGTACCTGTGGCTAGTATTCGCAAGCTTACACATACCTTCGTGTCCACTGGGATGGGTTCCCCTCTGTTGTTTCTGGATCTCAGGCCGGCACAGCTCAACTATTTGATGTAAGATGTCCCTGTCCACCCTGTAATGCTCTACTATCTCCAGATCATGTAGCCCCTGGTAGGTTACCCTTGGTCTGAACACTCTTCTCCTCCTCCGGGGCCTGTGGTGGTTGTCAGCAATATTCTCCACAACACCGTCAGTCTCTAACACATGGTGATGAATCACAGCTATGGCAGCTCCCAACATGTACATTGTAAAAGTTCCTTGTATGTTTACACCTATGGTGCAGTGTTTGGGAATACACAGGTGTGTGTGGGGTGCTTTCACAGTTTATACTATTGTGCTGTGAACACCAATGATGTCATAGAGTGTGTATGTACAATCGTAGCTACAGGATATCTTATGTGTTTTACGACAGAAACTACTATTGTGGTGCCTTTGGTGTTGAATTACTTACATTTGGCTGCCGTGGATTACCTCTTGCCCTTCCCTTTACATTTTTTCACGTTTCACCTTTCATTTTCTGGCATGCATCCAGCAGCCTGCTTTCATTTGTATTTTCCTAAACCTGGTTTATCTTGCGTAATGTGTTCTATGGCCGGTCTACTGCAGGTTTGCTTTGCTCTGCTATGACAGTTCTCTTTTCTTTGCAATCCAACACCTCCCCTATCCTGTTTTGCAGGTTTCTGTGAGCAGACTTGTCAGCTGCCATCGATTGCCTTCTGTGAGTTAATAGGTGTTAATTGCTCAGTTGTACTCCAATTACCCTACTGCGGCATTTCCTTATTTTCTTCCCCTGACCTTCCTGTTTGAGCTATGGTGCACGGCGCGTGTGTCCGCTTACCATGTTTCGGGCACGTTTTCCTCCCCGTACACATGCACCTTTGGGCACCATATGTGCTCTCAGCTAAATGATGCTATACCTACCTCCCCACCCCTGTCCTGTGGCTTTGCTTAGCAACGGCCAGGCTGGATTTGCATTGCTCCAATGTGCTTACAGCTACGGTGGCACACCCCACTGCTGATGTCATTTATACCTCTAAGCCACTCCTCGGTGTTGTAGTGCTGCGCTGTATGGTACATCCTTAGTCCGGCGGGACGTTTGTGATTCACTATTACCTGCCTCATTTGCATGGCATTGACTACTAATTCTTAGTTACCGTGCCGAACACTGTCACAGACCCTTAGCAACCCTTGCAGCTTGGTTGTGGTGTACCATGCATACCATTGAGTTTTATGGTGAAATCATGATTTGTATTACATTGCGATTTTATGACATTTGTATATATTTTCTTTGTGTTCCCGTTTGCGCACACATGCCCTGCGGTTGTACTTTGCGTTACTGTGGACATGACATTAAATGTTGTTTTTTAGGTGTTGTGCATCTTTTCTTATGCTATTGGCTGTATATTTAGCCATTGGCATATGTTAACTTTGTAATACATGAGTCTGGTCTGCTTTCATAGCTCCGATGTTCTGTTTGGAAAAATGTAAACCGTGTTTTTTGGTTTACATTTCTGTGGGCTTATGCTATGCCTGCACCACTTCATGAATCGCTATGTACCTTCATTTGCTTGGTGCGGCACTGCGCATGGGTGATTAGCATACCTAAGCCAAGGGCTGCGCAGATCTGGCGTATGCCGGTAGTGCACATGGAATTGGATCATACTTGAATCACTCGGCGGCCATGTTTGGCATTATACCGCCTATGCTACACCTGTGCCTGGCGCAAGCTTCATGAATCCCGGGGATTGTCTATATACTTTGTTCAGTAATGTTGCCATAATGTGCATGTTTCATAGGGTAGCTGCAATAAAACAAGTGCAGCGATAATGGCATTTTATTTTATTAAGTGGATATCTAAATGTGGTTCGAAAGAGTGGTTAAAAATGCAGAAGCACACACACACACACGTGCAAGTGAGTGTACGTGCATGTGTGCGCACATACACTCACACACACACAACATGTAAGTATGAGCCCCGTAGCTGTGCATGTAGTAATGGCCTGTTAGCATACATATTCTGTTCCATCTGAATCACACTTGCAGATATATACAACTTCCTTTTTCCTTTAATATTTAATGATTGAAAATGAAACTGCATTAGGTCTTGATTGTTCTGCAGCAGTGTGTTTCCAGTGTAATGATGGTACTCAAAACATCCACTTTTTTATGGTTATTAACCATGCAGAAATGCATTTCTAACTCCTACCCCAAATAGCAAAATCCTTACTATCAGCTAGTGTATTTCCTTTTACTCCTTTGTAGCAATCTTTTGAGTAATCAGTAATGAGGTATTCTAAATAATTCACTGGTCAAATGTTTTACAGTATTACTCACTTAATGCTAAGTGCACTGAAAAGAAGGTGAATATGTTAATTGTTTGAGATGACCTGCTTGTGTCATTTTTTCTTGTTTCCTTTGCCCTGTCTCCTTCTGTTCATCAGATGTCCCCTGTACTCAGTTGGCTCATTCATTCCCCCTATGCCAGAGTTTCATGGCTCTTTCATTCCCTTTCATTTTCTTGGAGTGGTACCATCATCCATGAGTGGATCAGGGGGTTTGCGTAATGACCCTAACCTTTTCCCTTTGGCATATTTCTGAGAATTTTGGTGGTGCCATATATAAGAACACATGTATACTACCACACATGCTAGCCTTTGGCTTAGACAACATAGTCCCACTAAGCTATGACTATAGCTGATTCATCTACATGCCTGCAGATGTCACTATGCAGTGCAGTGAGCCACTGCCATCTCCTTCCTCCAAGGATGCGTGATGTGGTGTGTTGGTCACTCTGCCAATCCTTCCCTATCTGGCCCCTCCAGTTCCCAGGCCACAAATTAAAAATATGTCATCTAGGTCATACTTAGGGCTTTATCCATCTATGCCATGGGGGCTGGACTCATATGAGATAGTTTCATATCTCCTATATGGTTTGGAACTTGCTAGACTGTCTGTTGAAAGTATATAATGACAGACATTTGACTGTGGTGTTCTACAGCTGCTGCTATCCCTTTACCTATGCTGTACTGATGTGTCCCCAGTTTGTACCTGGCCATAACCATGCTGTTACATGCCACATTGTTTTCTGTTGCAAAAAGCACTGTACTTGAATTTTGTATAACTTTCGTCTTCCTTCTCTAATGTGGTTACTGTGGGAAAAGGGATGACAGTGCATTGGTCACTAACAAGCCTAACAACCACGAACGCAGCCATACAATCCGAGGTTACACACCAACTAGTATTTTTCATTTTTGTTGTCATGTTGTCTCAGTTTTACTTGTCCACGTGTGTGAGTGTGTGTGTTGCTTCAGTTGTGTCAGTGTATGAGCGCGCATGCTCGCGTGTGTGTGTGTGTGTGTGTGTGTGTGTGTGTGTGTGTGTGAAGGTATTTTTATAAATATATATAATTCAAAGACTTTGATTGTAAGTCAGTTAACAGAAATGACATTGTCTTGCATTTAAGATAATTACATCTCATTTTTTGACATTCATAGTTAGGTACACTCTTTCCTTTCCCAACCTTTCTTTTTGCCTTCTCCTTCAGTGAAACGCTTCACTAAAAATATACATTTTACTTGAAAAAAAATATTTTCTAATGAATTGAAAAGGGATGCATCTCTTGTTAACATGGTTTGCATGCTTTCATGCATAAACTGTTAGGTTACAATATGCTATGGAACATAGTAAACATGGCCAGAGTATTAATCATAATAAGTTAATTAAACAGCTAAGCAGCACATGAATATCAAAATCTAATGTGATTCTGCAATGTGTTCATTTTGGAGGGATAATATGTTTAAGTGATTTGTTGGTGGTGGGCTGGTACTTCAATATGTAATCTGCAAGGAATATTTAATTTATATGACCCATTATTGCAACATCTTGTAATACAACCAATCAAAACTGAAGCAATGTATTAGCTGAAAAAAAACTAAACAAATTACAAACACAGGCACACGAGCTCTAATGCATACAGTCACACACACACGCACACACACACACACACACACACACACATCTATGCACACAGATGTGCACACACACACACACACACACACACACACACACACACACACACACACACACACACACACACACACACACACACACACTTCCTTATCACATAGCCTTGAGGATAACCTGAACATACGGTCTAACATGATTGCAAACTGTGGCACATTTCAGGTAATCTAAATGTGTGATTGTTAGTTAAAGGAAGAATAGTCTAAATACTATTACTATGTCAACAGCAGTTAAGGAAGTAGTAATAGCAGAACCATTTTTTAAATTTGTCTTTTTAGTGCAAGGTCTTCATATCTTGAGTCCTTAATAATTATGCACTAAAGTAAAGCAATAAAGCCCAGTACAGTATTTCAGGACGCACACATACACACACACACACACACACACACACACACACACACACACACACACACACACACACACACACACACACTACACAGATTGTAGAAACAGGCTAAGAGTACATGCTGTAAATAGAAATACAGTTTATAATTAATGTTTTGCCTTTGAGATTTCTTTCCAAACAACCTACCTATAGGTTAAGCAAATAGTAGTCTTAATATATATTACAGGTTATGCCCAAAGAAACTGCAGAATAAAAACATCAGTGTTAACTTTTATTTTCCTTTTATGCTATGTATTCATAATCCAGACTTGTCAAAGGCCACATGCTTATGTAACATATTGTTGTTTCATAATTATCTCATATATTCACAAATGCACATATGCATTTAGGCAGAAGCTCAGATCCAGTATACTAACCAGAATTCTTTATTGTAAATCATGACACACATACATTAATCAAATTTAGTTTTGCAGCTTAAACATATTGATCATTCTTAAATTCATCAGAAAGGCTGTTCTATATCACTGGCACTCGCTTGGCAAAGCTAGTAATCGTTAGAGTTGTACTTGAAGAGTCATCATTCATTTTACAGGGATCAACCTACATGGTTTGTACACTTAATGCTTTATGCAAAGCAGGGCAGTCAAGCAAATATTAATTTTTGAGTACTTTAGGCTAATATAAAATCCCCTCTTATATGTGTAACCAGGAAAATGTTTCTCATGTCTTAACTGTCATTCATAATACATTTTCAGACATGAGTTTTATGCATATGTCATGGATATACCCAGAAGAGTAGAAACATAGGTGTGATGTACAAACGTAATAATGTAACCTTAGGTATGACAAGAACTAAACTACTAAAGAAAGGGCAAGTTAGAACGTGAAGAGGAAAACATCAGTGATAGGAGCTGGTGTTAGAAGAAGTCATATTTGTCACAAGGCATTACATCGTAAAAGAGGTGCAGTTCAAGTGCACTTTTCTTGAATAGAGGTTGTTATGGAGAACAGAGCATCTATGCTGTAGAAAATGAAGTCCCCTTTCTGAGCTTTGTGCAAAATAACAGAACATGTTAGCTCATATTATCTGTTTTAGATTATTTTATGTACCATCAGGTATTAAGTTCCCTTCACTGTGTATCTCAAACCAAATTTGTGAATAATAGGCACCAACAAAATCAATGCCATAAGTCAGAAAACGTACATCTGTATACTGCAAGTTTTATTTCTCTAAATGTACTTTTTGCTTATCATATATAGTGACATTGTAAATGTAAATGTCATTTGTTGGAGCTTTTCTCCCTGGGTCTTTGCTGAAAATGGGCCTTGCCCAGTTGGACTTTCCCAGCAAAAAAAAAGACAAATACATTAAACAAAATAATATATGAAATAAAAATGGTCTCTGATGAAATGGTACATTTAAATGAATTACATTTAACTCTTAGATTATTAACTCTTAGCAGATTACAGATGATGTCAATAGATATTTTAGAATATATATATATATATATATATATATATATATATATATATATATATATATATTACATAGTTCTTCTAGCATAGTGAAGTAGGAAGCTAAAAAGTTAATGTCCATCACATTATTTTACATACAAGAAAGATGATTATGCTTCTTGAATATTTCCAAGATAAGGACAATAGTTGCATGTAACAAAGATGGTTGTGTATTTTGAATATCTGAGATAGAAAATTCATTAGTACGTATTCATAAGTGTAGTATTGGTGTGATCAGTGAGTGAACTCACTATATTTACTCAGTAAATCATTCAATCACTCACTCAACCATTAGCCAGTGAAGTAATGATATCTACTATGTCAGGTAATTATCTTCTCTAAGTATAAAGTCTTTATATTTCTTCATTTATTGTCGTTCCCCAATAGCTGATAGTATGCACGGGATTGATATAAAATGGATATATTGTTCAAGTATCAAGACAGATAAGTCAAGTTTCTTGAGATTGGATACATGCAAACATATACCTGCGTATATCTTTGCTTTTGTACCTGAACTATTTTACTAAATAAACTTAAGCTGCTGGTTTCTGTCTGCAGACTGTTCAGACTAAATCAGAATTACATGCCATCTGTAATAATGTTTGGTACTAGTACAGACATTTCACAAAATGTGAGATATAGCGTATTTATGAGGAGGAAACCCCATTAGAATTAACATAATTGTCACACTGTCACAGGAAATGTGACTGTACAAGTAGGAATGGCAGACTGCTTCAGTTGTCCAAGTATGCCACTGTTACACTGACTTAAAAGAAACCAAGGATTATTTTGTACCACATCCACAATTACACTTAAAACAAAATCTGCAAAACTGAGGAAAAGTTTCTAAGCATGCCTATATGTATGTATGTATTTATGCATGCATGAATGCATGCATGCCTGTTTGTAGGCTTTATTTCTTTCTTACTTCCTTTCTTTGTTTCTTACTTTTTATAATGCCTATTAGGTAGTGTGCTTGTAATACTACACTTCTGTCTGCAATGTTTAACTTTATTTTATAGTCAGACAAACAGTAATAATATACTTAAATATAACATCAAACAAGGAAGTTGCACACATTGCTTTTTCAAAATTGTAGTTTTGCATACATAAATATACTTATTGCATCCAAAGTAAAAATTGCAAACAAAACATTTAAAATCAAAATGATATAGAATAATAGAAATTAATTAATTTGCTCAAATAGTACAGCTTAAATTTTAAATGCTAGAGAATACTAGACAAACACACGCACATGCACACATATACATATATTCAGAAATAATAGTACATTAAGATACATTTGTTTACTGTTACTTGTCAAGGCATTGAGACATTGAGAAGCCATATTATTATACATTGCTTCTTAAAATAAACCTGCTCTGTGGTTATTTATTTGGCTAAAGTGAATGTTTTATTAGTGTTAAACTACGATTACACCTCTGAAAAGATTATTTATTTATGTGTGTATTTATTTATTTATTTATTTATTAAGCTAGTTATTTATTGACCTTTGATTAGCAGGAAAGTCTGACTGGGTAGAAGTCCATTTTCAGTGGAGACCCAAGGAGAAAAGTTCCAAATTATTACAAAACATTCTAAGAGCAATAATTTTACAATCTTCAAAAATAAAACAAGAACATCTGCAGTTTAAATAGTTATAACAAATAAGTGATAATATTAAAACATTTTTAAGAATCAATGCAAGTTATATGACAATAATTTAATATTTCTAGAAAGTTTAGACAGTTCGTAGAGAAATTAAAGGTAAGTTAGTCTAATGCAAATAAGAATTGCAGTATGAAGCGAGGGAAAAACAGGCTTATGGTATATTTAGAGAGAAAGTCAAGGAAGGCAGTTTAATAGAAGTAAGGAAGTTAGTGAAGAAGGGAGAGTAAAGAGGTATAAGGAATGAAAACGTACTTGCTCACATTTAGAGATATAGTTTATCCTGGTTTTGAACAAGAACAAAGCCAGATTTTACCTAGGAAGTCTTTCAAAGTTTTTTTAAAAGATGGGAGGGAGGGTATTGACCTGATGGATACAGTTAAGGAGTTTCGGGGCTTAGCAACCTTGTATGAGTACAGACAATGCCCAGCAGATTTGATATGTTTGTAGACAGAAAGGAGTTTTTGGTCACTGGATTGCAATGACTGACCGGGAACATAGTTGTGTAGAATGTTTTTTACTGCTGGACAGGCAGAGAGATGTTGGATGATTTTATAGATGGTAAGAAGCTGTGTATATACTAGTTGATGAGGCAGTTCTAACCAATTTAGAGTTTTTAGTGCTATATAGTGGTGGATTCTGAAAGGAGTATTTGCTGCAAATATAGCAACTTTGTTATAGCATTGTCCAAGTTTTAATTTTTGTAAAGTCTGGAAGTTAGTAAGGATGAGAGCACCATAAAGAAGTGTGTGGAGGAGATAAGTAGTGAAAAATATAGTTTTAGTTGTGTTGGTGTGAAAGCTTTTGGCTCTGTAAAGCATTCAGAGTTTTGATGAGTTTTTCTTATGCAATTTGGTATATGCAGGGCAAATGTAAGCTTATCATCCACTATTACCCCTAATAATTTGCTATTAGAGGTGACTTCAGTGGTTGTATTATCAAGAGAGGACTTTAAATTTTGTTTTTTTTTTATGACAGAAGGATTTGGGGAAAAAATAGTAGTTTGGTCTTTTTTGGGTTAAGTATGCATTGTGAGTTAAGAAGCCATGTTTCAGTGGCTGATACAGCTTCCTGAGTAATTTATTAGAGGTGTGCCATGTTGTCAGATGTGCAAATGAGAGTGGAATCATCTATGTATTGTATTAGGGTGGCATGTTGTGTGGATGTATGGAGGGTGTTGGTGAATATGTTAAAGAAAGGGGGACCAAGAATAAAGCCTTGTGGTACACCAGTGGTGACCGGGAGATAAGGAGAGAGCATGGAGTGCCATTTTACTAAATGATACCTACTGGACAGGTAGCTTTTAAAGCACAGAAGCGTGAGCTGAGAGAGACCTAGTGAGGACATTTGCAAAAGAAGTTTGCTGTGACAGACAGTGTTGAAGGCATTAGACAAGTCTAGAAAGAAGGAAGAGACTCGTCTGCTGTTATCTCTAGCTTTATTGACAGTAACTATATAGGTTGGAAGGGCAGTGCTAGTACTATGGTAAGGATGGAAGCCATGTTGTGTAGGGGACAAGAGTTCTTCCTGCAGGAGATAGTCTAACAATTGTTTTTGAATACATTTTCAAGTATTTTGGCAAGAGGGGATAAGATTGCTATAGGTCTAAAGTTATTAATGTATGTTGAATATCCTCCTTTGTACAGAGGGGTAATGTGTGACTTTTTCCAGAAAGAGAGAATGAATAGTGTAGTTCAGCACACATCCACATGTGAATCGCTTGTCTTTAGTACTTTGGTGGGAAGTGTGAAAAAAATGACCACATCTTCACTACTGGAATGTAATTTTTTTTTCTTGCAGGAATTTTTTTGTCATACTTTATTAATATTAAATGTTAAATCAGCACTTTCAATTTAACATGATGTACTTATTTATTTAAAAAAATGTGTTAACTAGGTAAGTAGTCTGGTCTGTTAAACCTTTTCAGCCATGAACTGGGTTACTTGAGCAACAGCAAATATAATATCTTCATAGACAAATTAGAGTAACCAATCAGTGCAGAGAATTAAAGCTATGAGTGGTTTATGGACTCCTTTCTGTAGTCCAGGGTTTGAGTTCCTCAGCCTCCATTTGCCGAATGTGTGACTCTGAGCAAGTCATTTAACCAGACAGTACTTTGACACAACTGGGAGTGTGTGTTAGGCTCCATAATGGTTTCCTCAACCATGTCTAGTGACTACATATGAGAATGTATGAAACTAGAAGGTTTCTGTAAAGAAACTGGAGTACCAAGAGAAAATCCACACATTAACGGGGTGAAAATCAATCTACATGTTGACAGTGAATAGGAATAAAGAAGAGATCTTCCCATTGAGCCGTCATGCTCCCTAAATGTGTATTGTCTCAGTGCCACTTACTCAGAAGTAGAAAGAAAATTCCACCATTGTGTTGTATATGTAAGTGCATGTACACTAAAGGATGCAGTATATTCGGCAGAAGACTCCACCAACTTGTTTCAGGCAGAAGCACATCTGAAGTAAGAGAAATTAGTATATCATTTTCACTCTCCCATTGATATCTTGAACTTATTAAGAAAGGTAAGTATTTTGTGTAAATTGTGGTGTATAAGAGCAATGACCTTCACCCAGTCACTGTAGAGTCAGGCTTCACCTTCATTTGTAAGCCATACTAGCAGTGGCTAAATCCAATCTTACTGCTGGTTATGCGGTGTTTCTTACTACACTGAACCATGTCTGAATGCTGTGGGTATTCAGAAAGCCATCTTAATGGATTTAGGATGAGAAAATGCCTTCCACCATTCAAGCTCTGCCAAATAGAATATGTTTCTATATCTCCCAGCATTATCAGCATTTCAGAGTACTGCTCTATTTATTCACGAACTGTAGTCATATAAAATTATTTTGTACCATTAATACATCTGTACCCCTCATACTGTGGATGAGTGTTATTAAGGATAAGCAGGGTTAAACCAGCTCATAACTAAAATGTTTCATCTGTTTAAGTAAGGTAGGCTGTTGACCTTATCAAATTAGGAACAAAAATAAATACTAATAAATGGACTATACTATTGTTTAGAAAGATAATGCTAATATCTTTAAGTTAAACTTTATTCTGAATAAATTCAGAAAGTCACAGTAACAGAAGTCAGACAATGAGTGACTCCCGTGGGATAACCAGGCCCCTAATTTCTGAAGTTAGAGAATGAGGGACTCCCGTGGGGTAACTGGGCCCCCTGTTCACTGCAAAATATGTTCTGCTTACAGAAACTAAACAACAAGAGACTGGTCTATGCACTGTATTTTTGTTTTTTAAATCCTTCTCCTATTTTTCAGCTTTCAATCTACAATTCTAGTACTGGAATATTTAAAGTAAAACAACCATTTAAAATGCTGTCACATAGATGACATGATTAATAACTAAAGCAAATTTTATTTCTTCATCAAAATACCATTAATATCAGATATGAAACCATATGACTATGTTGTTAGGTGAATTGCCATTTAATATTTCCCATTTCTTAGCATAGGTTTACAAAAACAAAACATTGTTTTTATCTTATTAGTTTCTTACTAATACAATGTAATTAGTCTTGGTCTATGAAGAATTTTGTAATTAGGACTGTCCTGCCATTTTCATTCCCTTCTGTTAAACAGTCCATTCAATTAATAAATAGACCAAGCGGTTTAATTGTTGATCATAGGCTGATTAAATCTCTCAAGCCATGAAATAATAAAGCTTCAGAATCCTTTTAACAAGAGTTGTACTCTCTGCATAACCACTGTATGTATTACTTGTTTATGTTACAGTCTACAAAACAACACTAGTAATATACTCGTATGTTGTTGCATTGCATATCACTCTTCTATTGGGCAAGATAAACGAAAATATATATTTTTTAGAGTCCGTGTCAGGAAATAATTTACTTGGTAGAGGCCAGTGACACACACACATAAATTCTCATGCATGTAAATATGTCAGGTTAAAATTCAGGTTGTGATTCAGCAGTATATATTTTACGTATTACCATGATTCAAAGTATATCAGCATTTTCAAATGGATTTTTTTCATGGCTATTTCAGAAGAGTAGGCATTCAAGAGCTGGTTGCTTTATCTTATATATAATTTTATCAAACTGAAATCTGTAAAAACATTAATTACAAAAGGCAAAAGACCATTATGCTGATCTAAAAGAAGCTGAAAGTTGACAGACATTAAAAGAAAAAACATAACTTGCATGCTAGAATGTAGGGATCACTTCTATTTGAGCAATACTTTAAAGGCTTCGATATTTTTAAGATGCTTCAGATGTACATTTTACCATGATGTTGGGCCTTTCTGCAAAAAGAAAAAAATAGTATTTCTAGACTGAAAATAATGTATTTCAAATTGCACTTGTTTCTTTTTTGCGTGTACAGTAATTGTAGTACCTTGATAATTCACTCTACTGCTGGAACTCAAGACACAGTTACTACTTATGTGTCAATTAATGTGGATGTCTATAAAGTACACAAGTCACTGGAAGTGGAAAGAAAATACATAATATTTTTCATGGCATTTTAAAATATCATTACTATATCCACACGTGTGTTTGTGTGTATGTGTATCTATCTCTCTCTGTATATGTGTGTGTGTGTGTGTGTGTGTGTGTGTGTGTGTGTGCGTGTGTGTGCGTGTGTGTGTGTTTTTGTGTGCTTATATAGCAATAACCCATGCCTGGGTGTGGGTAATGCTGGATTTACCCACAGTTGGTGTGGTTGGTCACGGGGGTAAATCCAGCATTACCCACACCCAGGCATGGGTTATTGCTATTATACAATGACATTATTTAAGAAAAAAATAATTACTTTTCTTAAATAATGGCATTGTATAATCCCTCCTTGCTGCCCTTCCACAGCTGTGTGGTATTCTGCGGCAGTTCTGATGTACTGCGCATGCGTATGCCTATGCAGTACATCAGAGCTGTGGGCAAAGGCAACGGAGAAAGCAAGATCTCCGTTGCTTTTTACAAACTGTTTCACTATGTTAAATGGGTTTAACATAGTGAGACAGCTTTAAAAGAAGCAACGGAGAATCTCCGTTGCTTTTTTTAAAGCTGACTCGCTATGTTAAACTCGTTTAACATAGCGAGACAGTGTGAAGCAATGGAGATCTTGCGTTCTCCATTCCTGTAAAAAAAAAGAGTTATAGTAATGGAAAAAGTCCGGGTGACCGGACCTTTTTCCATTACTATAACTCTGATTTACAACGTGCATGCTGACCAATCAACGTGCACGTTTTTGAATATTAATAGGGGGTCGTTGTATAATATCTATCTATCTCTCTCTCTCTCTCTCTCTCTCTCTCTCTATATATATATATATATATATATATAATAATATCAGTTGGATACCAAGTCTGATAACATTTCAGAGTGCAAATAGATTGTTGGGGAAGGGATATTCTCTTTTGATTGTGACACTCCATGAAAGTATAAATGTTATCATTATATACTCTAATCTTGCCTACTTTAGAGTTGTATTTGTTTTTATTATCACAATCTTTAAATGTTAATAAAACTTTAAACACAGAAATCTATCTAAATATGTAACTATCAATCAATCGATCTGTATATACACTCATACATTAAAAAGATAACTTTTTGCTATTACAAACTGAAGTTACTGTAACCATATATAAAACAACTTAAATACCTCTAGATATATGTATCACAGCACCCCATAATTAAAGAACCACATGAACATCTCATACTAACTTTTCACATTTCCAACAGCTAAGCCATTTGAGGATATGAGGGAGAAACACAGAGAGAGGGAGAAAGAAAGAAAGAGGGAGAGAAAGAGAGAGAACAGAATACACAGAAGAGTGTCTCAATATTATTCTATTTAAAAAGTATTAGTTTCTTAACATTATTTATTTAAAAAGCATGAGTACTGAACCTCTAACTCTGGACTATTATAAAATATATAGACATGATAAAATCTATATGAAAGAGCAAAGATATAAATAAAACCTTGTAAAATTCATAAATAAAACCATATAGCAGATATTACATGGTTGTAGACACATTTACATTTCAGAATTATATTTTAATTAATTTATAAACTTCATTAGCTTGTGTAATGTTTTCCAAACATTTGAGGAAATGGTTATTAAACATATTAAATACTATCAGGAAGATCATAATAGTGTACTTAAAGAGAAACCAACAGCAAACAAAAATATAAAAGTGAAGAATATAAATCTTATTTTGGTGTTCAGCCTCTTAAATTAGTTGCTGAAAATTAGCTCAGAATTCTTATTTTTTTACAGAAGCCAAAATATTGGCAGCATATATATTTTTTACAACTGAATACATATAACAAATGAGGACCACATCTTCCAGTAAAGAAATATTGTTCCTTCTGCACCTCTTCATCCACATATTTGGAATTATGCTTTGATTATCAGTTTTTTGAAAACTGCAAATTTTTTAATATTTATTCTTATACATCACATTGGGATTGTTTAATAATGACATGTTTACTAGCAAATGCCAATGCAGACTCAGAAAAGAGAATTATGTAATGCCTTCAAATATCATATTCAAATACCCATGTTCTGCTAGTTTCTTATGATATAAATCAAGAGTTCATACTGAGATAATGACTTTATTAATGCCCTCATGTTTTAACTACCTTAAAAGAAGTAGCAGTAAAATTAAAGTAATTTATAAAAAATAACTCCTAATTGTTAACACAATCATGCAGATAATGTCAGTAGGCGCGCACACACACACACACACACACACACACACACACACACACACACACACACACACACACACACACACACACAGACATGCACATATACACGGACATGCGCATACACACATGGACACATGCACACACACACACACACACACACACACACACACACACACACACGATGATTTGTAGTTTTGCATCACTGTTATAAGTTGGTTGCACGAATGATATTATGATAATGAATTCAGGGTATAATATTTTTAATTCTACATTATTTGTGATTTCAGGAGTGCTTCAAATCCTAATACATTTTATTTTCAATACTGTTTGAAGTGAAGTCTCTGCTTTTTGAATGTTCCAGGCAGCTTCTGAAAGTTGTTAAAGTAAATCATTTAATTTTAGTTAGTATATTCTGTTTGCAGTTTTGTTTTTCAAAAATGAATCAGTCCAGATTTAGTTTACCTTTTCCAGTAAATATTTTTATTTTTGTTCTATGCATCACATTAGGGGTAATATTAAACTTATATTTCATTTAAAAATGGTGCAGAGTCATGACATTTGTGAATAATGCTACAGTGCAGTTAGTTCATATCAAGCAGCTGTATTTATTTTGAGTATCCCAAGAAATGGACTTGCCAATAGACTTTTTCAGTACGGACTTTGGCCAAAGAACAAGCAGCATAATATTGTACAAGGTCAGATAAGAGATGTACAGAAAGATGCAACGAAGGTACAGGAAGAGATTCATCTGTGTTAAGGAGACACAAGTAAAACATAACTGTTAACCTCTATCAGCTTGATTATCACATCTATAAATAAACAGGCTATTTAAATAAATTTATATAGAGCAATTTGACATATAATATGCTTATGTTTTGTTTGACAAAACACAAGGCAGAATGCAGGTGGTAGTCTAACTGGCAGCCAGATTGGTGAGTGAGAGGGGTGACATATAACAGTACAGTTGTACCTCACTTAGAACTGCCATCCAGCTTGCAGTAGCTCCCTTTCCAGGCTGGTTTCCAGGAGGGTGCCTTGCAGCACTTCCCTTTCCAGGCTGGTTTCCAGGAGGGTGCCTTACAACACTTCCCTTTCTGGGCTAGTTTCCAAGAGAGTGGCTTGCAGCACTTCCCTTTCCAGGCTGGTTTCCAGGAGGGTGCGTTGCAGCACTTCCCTTTCCAGCCTGGTTTCCAGGAGGGTGCGTTGCAGCACTTCCCTTTCCAGGCTGGTTTCCGGGAGGGTGCTTTTTTGTCTACATGGTTTTCTATCTGCTTAGGTTTCTTACATCTCAAAGACATGTTAACAGTTGAATTGGTGGTATTTAAATTGTCTCTATCCATATTTGTAGAGTGCTTTTCTATGTCTTTTCTGCGTAAGTGTAGCATGCCATCCAAGATATTGACCCTGAATTTCATACAACATGCACAGGAAATGCATATATCTAGCTAGCTCTCTCTTTATATCTATATCTATATATCTATCTATATCTATATATGTATATATATATATATATATATATATATATATATATATATATATATATATATATGTATATATATATCTATATCTATATATATTTATATATATATGTGTGTGTGTGTGTGTGTGTATAGATCTACTTCACAAGCTCGAAGTTTCAAAACCTTGAACTGCAAATGGTCAAAACAATAAGATCGAAGTTTTGGAACTTCAAAATTATAATGAAAAAATAAAAACAGAACTTTTTTATGTTTTTACAGGGGGCAAGCCCCCCCTAGACCACACCCCCTGCTAAATAAATATACCAACTCCGACATCGCACTGCAGTGAGGAAAACGGTAAATTTCCAGTTCCTTACTGTACGGCGATCTCCATTCAAAATGTTAGAAGTTTCAAAACTTTGATTTTTATGGTGTCAACCATTTGCAGTTTGATGTTTTTAAACTTCGAGCTTGTGAAGGGAATACGGAAATCTATATATATATATATATATATATATATATATATATATATATATATATATATAAAAGGCTCTTGCTGCCCCTATAGTGCCTTTTTTAGGCAGGGTTCAAGTAACAAATTCAACACCATAACAGGAACAGGTAAGCAAAAACTGAGGGTAATGCTACTCAATGCTAGAAGTCTAAATTTCAAAATGCACTCACTCGAGGCACTCCTTGAAATGGAGAACATCGATATCTGTGCAGTGACTGAGACCTGGTTCAAGGCTCCAGAGAGCACCCCTGCACTACCAGGCTATAACTCATACCACACTTTTCGCCATCTAACCTGGACCGAAACACCAAAGGTGGGGGTGTGTCCATATTCATTAAGGATATCCACACCTCCAGGCTAGTTGCTCAGCATAATGCATCCGAGGTTATCCAAGTGCAACTAACTCTTGGCAAAACTGCAATCCAAATTGTAGCTTGCTACAGATCCCCACCATGCCCCAGGATTCCCACTCCTCTTTTCTTGATGTACTGGAAAACATTAGGGTTCAACCAAACACCCTAATAATGGGCGACTTCAACTACCCCACCATTAACTGGGAAAACTACTCATGTACTAACTCCTTAGCACAACACTTTCTGGAATTCATAAACTCCAATGCCCTAGATCAACTTATCCACACCCCCACCAGGGGCAACAATATCCTAGACCTAGTCATTACCAACATGAGTGACCGGTGTTCCACACCTGAAGTCAACTCCTCATTGGTCCGATCTGACCATAAGCTAATCACCCTTGATATCCATATCCCACCCCCACCCCCCATTAAGGAAACCACAGTAAGAAATTTCTCCAAAGCCAACTTCATGCTTCTTAAGACAGAAGAAGTGAACTTCATGACACCCATGCAGATGGACAATACAGTTACAACTGCTGAATCCTACACAAATGCGCTCTATAAGCACCTACATGAGTGCATGGATCGTGCTATCCCAAACAGAACCAAGACGCAATCCTCCAAAAAAAGGAAGCCAATCTGGTGGTCCCATGCATAAACAAACTGTACAACAGAAGGAAGAAACTATTGCAAAAGAGAGTAAAATCCCATGAGTGGAGGAGCTCCCAGGTCAGCCTCAGTAAGAAGCTGAGATCCCTTATAAGATGCTCCAAAGCTAGCTACGAAAATAAAATTGCCACTAATTCCAAGGACAACCACAAAGCATTCTATAGCTATGTCAAGAATCTCAACGGCAACACCCAGATCTGCTCTGAGTTACAGCACAAAGGCATGAAAATTATAGAACCAACTGATATTGCCAACATCCTGGCAGATAGGTTCAGTGCTAACTTTACCCCCCCCCTCACCCCCTAAAGGGCCCATATCTATACAGGAAGAATGCAGACTCCCTGTAATCACAATTATGCAGGTGAAAGCTGCACTCTCTAAAGCCAAAAACACAGCATCCATGGGACCGGACAACATCCCAGGCTGCGTTTTACACGAACTTCAGAATGAACTGGCTCCCCACATGTTCAATAATAGCCTTGCATCAGGCTTTGTGCCCATTGAATGGCGCACAGCAACAGTTATCCCACTCCACAAAGGGGGAGCCACCACTGATCCCAGGAACTATAGACCTATTACCCTGATGAGCCTGGTCTGCAAAGCCATGGAACGTATCATCATGGAACTCATAAACAAAGACATTGTTAACCTCCAAACTCTGGATCCCACCCAGTTCGGGCTTGTGAAAGGCAGATCATGCCTCCTGAACCTGATTGACTTCTTTGAGGCAGTCACCAAAGCCGTAGATGAGGGTAAAGTGGTTCACACAGCCTATCTTGACCTCGCCAAGGCTTTCGACACCATCCCCCATTCTGGAATTATAGCTAAACTCAATAAACTAGGCATAAATCCCTACATCACAAGATGGGTTGCCAATTGGCTCACTGACAGAACCCGTACTGTAAAAGTTGCAGACTCCAAATCTGACCTCAAACCAGTGACAAGTGGAGTACCACAGGGTTCCGTCCTGGGGCCGCTCCTGTTTGGTATCTACTTCTCTGAAGTACAGGCTAACACAGAAGGCCTCTGGCTAATGAAGTTCGCAGATGACTGCAAACTAGGAGCCATAGTCAAGTCTCCAAATGATGTGAACATCCTACAGAAGGGCCTCTCAGAGACAGATGCCTGGTGTCAGAGCCATGGCCTCAAGCTCAATGCCAAAAAGTGCAGTGTCATCCCCTTTGGTAAAAACTCTGTACCCATGAACTACCACATAGGCAGCAATCTACTTAACACCGAATGCATGATAAGAGACCTTGGGACCCAGGTGGACAGTAGTCTCTCCTTTGATAGTCACATCGCCACAGTAGTCAGGAAGTCCTTCTACGTGGCACACCTCATCATAAAAGGGTTCTCGTCCAGAAAAAAAGAGGTCATCGTTACCCTCTACTCATCACTCATTAGACCCATTATAGAGTACAACGCCCTTTTTGGAATGTACCTTACAAGACATCTGCAGCAGCTGGAAGGGCCACAGAAGTACCTCACAAAGAGGATTACTGGACTCAAACAAATGCCCTACACTGACCACCTCAAAAAACTCCAGCTTTACTCTGTAGCATATCGCCTACTCAGAGGTGATCTCTGCCTAACATATAAAGCTATGTCAAACCCAGAGCTGTTGGACATGCTACACCTAAAGAAATCCCAATCCCTCCGAGCTACACGCTCTAGGGACCTAAACCTTGTCACCACAATAAACAGGACATGCTGGAGGGATAGATTCCTATCCCAGAGACTTCCCATACTTTGGAACAGGCTACCCATCTATGTCAAGCAAAGTTCTTCATTAGCACTCTTCAAGAAAAATCTTGATGAGTGGATGGGAAATAGGAAATCCACCCCAGAGATCACTTCTGTGTCTCTGCTCGTCAGTGGCACAGGAAAATAACTTTCTTGGGTGGCGTAAGCCAGGGAACCTTGTTGGCTAGGCTTGCATAGGCCCTTGGGCCGATAGCCTAGTACCTACCTATGAACCTATGAACCTATATATATATATATATATATATATATATATATATATATATATATGTGTGTGTGTGTGTGTGTGTGTGTGTGTGTATGTATGTATGTATATGTTTGTGTGTGTGCGTACACATCTTCATTTATTAAATACATAATTATGTTTCTTAATCTCATGAACATTACATTTATCACCAGGATATTCCCACTGCAACACTATTATGGAAATGTGAGTAATGTGACATTAGATTCATTATTGTATAAAACGTAACCCTTATCACCTTTCTTGCTTGTCTACACACAAACAGGCACACACCGCACAACACTCTCTCTCTCTCTCTCTCTTGCTTTCTCTCTGTCCTCCTTTCAAATGCACATTTCCCACCTTCTGTTCCCTACACAACACATCTAGCTTGTCCTTGTACACTAGATGCTTTTATTCACCTACACAGACACAGAAGGGTATTCATCTCTACAGGCTCAAAAGGTATCCCAGTCACATAGTTTATTATTATCAGTGATGATTTAGTTGACTTTCAAATATCACTGATCAGAAATGCAACTAAAGAAACACACACACACACACACACACACACACACACACACACACACACACACACACACACACACACACACACACACACAGACACACATGTTTTTCTTTGTGTGGGTGCCACACTCCCTCTCATATCCTTCCAATATGGGAGCTTTGCTCTTCATAATACTAACTATAGGGATGATCATGAGGATGTTTAACTAGATGAGAATGTACCAATAAAGAGCAGTAGAGAAACAAAGTAAATGGAGAGCAGGGGCATGATGAGAGGCTGGGGGATGCAAACTATTCTTTCCTGAGAATTGGTGTGTAAGGGAAAAATGATCTGGAAGCAGAAGACAGGGGACAGTGTGATGGCATATAGCTTAGGAGGAAAGTTCGAGGGAGAGCAAGGACATGCCTATCAGACTAAAGGTACAAGATATTACATAGTAAATTTTACAGAAAGAGTAGTTGATAAATGGAATGAGTAACCTGAGTACGTGATGGACTGTAAGACTGTAGGTATCTTCATAAAGGCTTGGGATTGGTGGAGACTTACAGAAGGTGGTAAGAGAGACAATTGAAACACATGAGCCAGATAAATAAGGAAGAGTGCACATACAGCTTTGTCATATCTCTGACGTCATAACTATGCAGTGCAAACAGTTAAAATGTAGGTAGCTCATGGCACTTAGGGAAGCTGCCTGATCAAGAAACCAGTTATTCTAGTTTGGGAACGGAATCTGTAGGGTAGTAGGGGACTTAAAATGGAGAGGTTCCCTACCTTCTTTTTAGGAGGCAAGGTCTGCTGTACAGCAACTGCTTAGTGTAGGCTGAATACTTTCAGATAAAAATGCAATGCTTGCATGACAGTATCAGGAAGAAACGTTTTAAAATGCAGTGTCTACTGTGGAGTCATTGAACATGCATGATGTAGAAGTGGAGCAGGAAGGAAACATTAACATGTTCTTGAATGATATCTCATACTTAAAAGCTCCATTCCACAAACCTACTCAACCAGCCTGCCAAGGATCCAAAAATGGACAACACAATGAAGTGGAAGAACTTTGATGACAACGTGGTGAACTGGAGGGACTGTGAATCAGTCACTTCTTTCATTTTTATCCATCCAGTGAGTTATTTGAGACATGACTGAAGAACTTCAGCATCATCTGGAATGCCAGCACCCTATGAGCACACTGAGAAGACAGAATTTCATTCCTTCTATGTTCTAGAGGTAGGCATTGTAAGACCAGAAATTATGTATGTGAGGTTGCAAACTCCATATACATAATTAAAAAGAAAAGTAACAGTGACTTTTTAAAGCTGTACAACTTAAAATGTGTCTCATGTGAAAGACATGATAGTTGACTTTTGTGGTTACCACATTTTTGGAAAACAATGAAACCATATACCTCCTACACAATTTTGATGCTTCCATTTTAAGATATCAGCCACTACACCCATTTTAATATGTGGTTCAGCTTGAAAGAATACTCCCTTTTGCAATATGGAGGAATTAGGCAACTAGAAATTAAAGCCTAAAAATCGAAGGAAGTCACAACTACATGTCTATAACAAAAAGTGACTTATGTTATGCAAGGAGATTACATCTACATGTAAGTGACTTATATGAGGAAGTCACAACTGCATGTCTGTTTCAATAAGTGAATTATGTTATGCAAGGAGATTACAAGTATAGTAAGTGACTTATGTGAGGAAGTCACAAATAGATATCTATAATAGTAAGTGACATATATTATGTAAAGAAGTCATAGCTGCATGTATTTAACAGTTAGTGACTTATCTCACACAAGAAAGGTACAATTACATGTCTATAACAATAAATGACTTTACTTTACATGAGGAAACAATAGCAACATGCCTTTAACAGCAAGTGACTTAAATTACTCAAGGGAACAACAGCCACATATGTAAAACAGCAAATGACTTGAAGAATTCACAACTACATGTATTTAACAGTAAGTGTCTTATGTTACACAAGAAAGTCTCAGCTATAACAGTATATAACAATAAGTGACATATCTTACACAAGTACAGATATGGTGGTGTTATGGGATTCAGTGAATTAAGTACTTTTACCGTACATATAATTAAATGGGAAAGTCTGCAAGTCTGAGACTGCACAGCATGATGAAGTATGAAAAAAATCTGTTAGATCTCAGTAATTACCCTTAACCTACAATCAGTCAGCTGTTAAAGCATATATCATAAGTGGTGTATGTATATGATTCAGAAATACATGACTAAGTGGTTACTGTGTCCTTGATAAGACACAACTTCATTCCCACTTCAAAAAAGATTTGAAATAGTAATGACTGTAATGAAAGGACAACCCATTTCTTCAAATTGCATTAAATGTCAGAGTGTGTTATATGCAAGTTTAATAGTATTATCTATATATATTTAAGTACTATATATATATATATATATATATATATATATATATATATATATATATATATATATATATATATACACATGTGTATGGGTCTACTTGAAAAGTCTGAAATCCCATATTACTGAATCCAACAAGACCGAGATGACATTGACAAAACCACACAAGACACTTGTCCAACACCATAAAAAACACAGACCAAAGCAAATCAAAGCCACCAATGCATGGGGCTTTGCCTCTCACCCCCCCCAACTAAATATACCAACTCCGAGATAGCACTACAGTGGGGATAGGGCAAAGGTCACCATGATGGCCAAATGGTTCTTCTTCCACAGTAAAATTCCAGTGTTCCCAGTGTTCGTTCATGTAAGGTTTCAGCAATGTCATCCCAGTCTTGTCAGATTCAGTAATGTTGGACTTTGGTCTTTACAGGTTGACCAATATATGCATATATATATATATATATATATATATATATATATATATATATATATATGTGTGTGTGTGTGTGTGTGTGTGTGTGTGTGTGTGCGTGAGTCTACTGAATTTAAATTTAATCAAAATACTCAAATGTAAACATTGACCACAAAAGATCAACAAGGCAAATGTTGACACATTACTATGCATGTGCTAAGCAATAACCTCAGCACATGAAAACTGAAACAACAGAAAAACATTTTTTCACCCCCCCCCCCATGTGGGGGGATAGCTAATTATATATAATAGTAACTCTGAGATTGTACAATATTAGGGAAAGGGCATATTCCCCAACACTGAAAATTATGCATTCTCACACACCTGTTGACCATCTGTTTTGCTGACCAAATTTTGATGAGTAAACAGATGTTGACCTCACATAGTTTTGACAAAATTCAGTGCTCCCTAACTGCTGTGCTGCTCAGAGTATGCCCACATTGCTGACATCATTTAATTAAAGAAAACCAAGCATTCCCAGATGGTCAAGCTGGGTACTTTATCAATGTCTAACTATGTAAACATATTCATAAGAGCAGTCAGCAGTATGGTTGCCTACAAATGATTGTACTTGAAAATGAATGAGGATATTTTAGCCCAGAAAGTGGTTATAACTTTTGAAGTGATCAGCACTTGATCCAGCAGTTGTCACAGGTCTCTTCTTCAAATGCGGTAAGATGTTGGCTACAAGACCAGTGATGCTCTAACTTACATGCAGCTCAATGCAAATAAAAGCACATTTTTAGGAACATTTTTACCATGACTGGAATAAAAACAAAAACTTAATTCTTTTGTTTTTAAAATAAGTTTTAGTCATTGTTAGTGTTATAGAATCCATATTCAGTTTTTGAATTTAACTGAAATTTAATTTTAAAAGAATTTATAATCTCTGGTATTTATATACTGTTTTATAAACACAGTAAATCTGCTTTTAGGACTATTAAAATATTATTTTACATGTGCTAATAAACTGGTATTTCATGTTTACACCACATGTCAAAATATCTGAAAAAATACTGTACAACTAACACACATTTGCAAAAATAAAGATACTTTTGCAGCTTGAAGGAGCTAAACATAGGTTCGTAGGTTCATAGGTTCATAGATTAATATTAAGCTGTTTAGCCGATGTACAGTTTGTAGCCTAGTCACATTATGTTGTTGTTGTGTCTTTCGGCTTTCCCCTGAATTTGCCAAGACACCAGTCACCCACTTACTCTTCAGTGTGGATTGATAATTTATATGACAAAGTTGTTGATGTTTTATATCAGCAAGCACATTCATGAAAAATGCTCACTATAAAAGTACTAGGTAATATTATGTTGTATGCAAACCTTTTAAATGAAAAGTGTGACTGCATTAGCACTCACCACGTTTTTTTTTACATCTGACAGCATAAATAGATAGAGCAATCACAAGTATTAGCTAAGACTAAGTGGGAAAAGGCATTTCAGAGGGAATACACTGAACAGAGAATATGTTGGAAAGGTAATGTTAGTTGTGTCATAAGTGATGGACAGCTGATAGGACAGCTTGGAACATAGACTAAGGTTCCATAACAACCATTCCACTGCAGCTAATGATGCAGTTTTGTTTTGAACAAAAAATGCTTTTTTGAGAAAATAAAAAAAAACAGAAACAAACATATTGCACTCGTGATTACCTTGCATAATGTCTTAAATCTTATACATGCTATTTATATAATTGTGTTGTCATGTACCATAAAAAATAGTATGGCTTAATTGTTGAGCAATTAATTATCTTTTGTTGACTGGGTTAGATCTATTACATTTATTGTCTGTTTTCAGGAGAGAAACAACACTCTTTGAAAGAGACTGATGTAAGATGGCTAGAGGGGAAGAGGATTTAGCATGAAATAAACATGTTTTTGGCCATGTTTGAAGATGACAGCAGTTTATTGACTCATTATCCTGAAAGTTTCATACTCCCCTGCACAGTCATCTCCATCATCCTGATCAATAACATCATCTTCATCATCATCATCATCATCATCAGTACTGGAACTGCTTCTGCATATCCAGGGTCAACATTAAATTCTACAGGTGGAAAGCAATTAGCACATCAGTATTTTCTGGGCAAAGTGGGAATGACACAGGCTACTGTTCTGCAAACAGACGATAGCTCAGTGTCAGGTCACACTGAAGAAAATATGATAAACAGGTTATGCCAGTAATTTATATAATGATGATGGAATAGCTAAAGTAAGGGTCTTGTAACAGGTAACCTGCTTACTGTGTAAGGTCAACAGACATCAGAAGGTTGCATCTGTTGAGCTGATATTGCTGCTAATCACTTACTTGTTTGAGATTTCTGATGCTATACCCTTGGATTGAGGCAATGGTCTGGCCCAAATGTAAAGAGTTATGCAGCGGTCCTCTTAATTCATTGAAAATCTTAATGGTTTAATCACTGTCATCTATATATTAATTGTGCATATCTCCAATGGAAATTCAAAGAGTTGGTCTTGCAGATTTTGAAGCTCCTGCTACCTCTAATGAGCAGAGAGGAAGTCTTGGCTATGGCCTGGGTGAACTAACATTGATTAGTGGCTTGAATGCTTGCCAGAGCATGCAATGGAGGTTGGGCAAGCCCATCCAGGGGGAGAGTAGAGAGGAGCAGGATAGATGCAGCCACACCCCTTCAGAAGAGGGGCCAATGGAGGATGGGCATGTCCATCCAGTGGGAGGGTAGAGAGGAACAGGATAGATGCAGCCACACCCCCTCAGAAGAGGGGCCAATAGAGTATGGGCATGCCCATCCAGTGGGAGGGTAGAGAGGAACAGGATAGATGTAACTACAACCCCTCAGAGGAGGGGCATTGTTTTTTTAACAAATAAGTCTGCTGGAAAACTTGAAATAAACATATTTACAATCTTACGTAATATTCCATCTCACATTCATTATCCATATTCATTCTGATATACTTATAGCAATTACTAAGTCTATTGCATCCTCCCTCTGGGTACCTATGGAGCAGTACATATCTCACATTATTATCAAATGTATCTATATCAGCTTAAATCCACAGATCAAATATCATATGAAAACAAAAACTGAGGAGTGCTCAGTCTACTCCTTCATATTCAAGTCCTTATACCTCCATTGTCAGTAGTTGTTAAAAATAATAAAAAAGAGTGTAGCCCAGTTCTCAGTTAGACATTTCCAATTTTTGAAAATCAAATTTAACAGGAAAGCAACCATCATCCTCAGCCAGGCCCATGTTGTTAACAATAAATTGTATCCCCTCAATGCTGTTGCAAAAAGAGATAAATGGATGTCAAATGAGCATTATAACAACATTTTCAATGTCCATCTAATGACCTAAATAACCTCAACTGTCATTTTCAGCAGCCTTACCACAGAACCATACCATGTTTAAAAATAATTAGTGCTCATTAACTCATACCTTCAACAGACCCCCTCTTGTATTTCCAACTTCATTTGAAAAAAAAAAAAAAAAAAACATGGGGAATACTGCCACATATGTATGCACTAGAAATATGTGGATTTCACCATGGAAGCAAACACCTATGACTTAGACTATGCGACAACCTCTCCCAGTCATTTTCCATAATTAATGTAACAATTCAAGAAATTTCTCAATGAATAATACCCTTGTATCCAGGAGGCAATGTTAAAATGTTGGTAACATGTTTATAGTCTTACTTCTGAAACTGGAATCCTCTGAGAGTCCTCTAGAGTCCTGCTTAACCTCTCCAGCCACAAAGCAGCTGGTGAATTATTGTATCCTGCAGAAGCATGCTTTCAGCTGCCATACTTACTACCATACGATTCCTTGTTGATCTCCTCCTGGCAATAAAAATGTAACTTTAAATACACCACTATAAAGGCTTTGCATTGAGTGAAACTGGACCATATCTGGATCCATCCTACCTCCAAATATTAAACCCTAGTTACCATTTCACATAGTGACTCCTTCCATCCCTTCAAAGTTTTCAGAATTTGTTTTATCAAAGGGAAAGTACAGCTGCATAAGTCCTACTTACCTGTAAAAGTAGATGTTTGAATTTCATATTGCCTCAAAGGCATAAGGGGTCTGTGTGTGCACAAACCCACACTGGCAGCTTTCTAGAGCTCATAATCCCATCCTCTGACTCTATGTGACAAGGGAGCATCTAAGCCTCCCCCATTAGAGGAAGCTTAACCTCTGTCAAAAGAAAGTCAGTTATTCAGACTTTTATTGCCAGTTGTAGGATTCACACAGTTGAATCTCATCAGATGCCTGCACTGGTAGATTATAGCTTTCAGACTTAGATAATATTCCAAGATGGCCTCCAATCCCCAAAGCAATGACCAATAGGCCAGAAACTTATACTCAATCCCTCAAAAAGTAAAACAATGTTATTTGGAACCAACCAAAAATAGTCAAAGCAATCAGCTTCCATAGTATTAAAGATGTTAACAATACCGTCATAGGAACTACATCATCCTTCAAATACCTTGTCATTTGGCTAGACCAATCTCTTAACTTTTAATTACACATTCAAAACACATGCAAAAAGATCAACAGACTACTGTTCTGAGCAAACATGCTATCACCTCACACACACACACACACATATATATATATATATATATATATATATATATATATATATGTGTGTGTGTGTGTGTGTGTGTGTGTGTGTGTGTGTGTGTGTGTGTGTGGTGTATGTGTATATGTCAGACTTCTGAAAGGTTTTCAGATTCACAGCACAGATGCTCACCTCTCAATGGAAAGAGAAATCATACAATCAAACTGTATGAACAATTACTTCATCCAAGGGAAAAACAACCAAATCCCAGATTTTTCAAAAATATATAGTGGATGGCGCACTCTAGTATTGCATCTTATGAAAACCACATAAATGTACATATTTATCCATATTTTTTTAAATTAAATACAGTATTAATTAATGCAGAAATAGTTTTACAACAAGCCTGTTTAAAAAAAAAATCACAGCTGTTACATCAGCATAATAATCCTTTATTAGACAGATTGCCAGTTCTTTGATGTAATAAAAAAGTTAGTAAGTGTTTAATCACTCAGAATGAATCTGAAGAAGATGATGATGACGATGGCGATGATGATACTAACAACAACAAAACAAGGTAAGCTCCCTAATGCACCTTTTAAGGGATGATACAAGACCCATGTCTAGTTACGTTACTAGCTTAGAGTCACACAATGTGCAAATGGAGACTGTAAGTATCAAACTCAAGACTGCTCAAAAGCAGCAAATAGATGAAAAAAGTGTGCAGAACAGACCACCAGCAAAATCCAAGTTTATTTAAGCACTTTCCGTCAAGTTTCAGACTTCATCAGAATAAAAATCACATGATCATGACAAACATATATACATCACCCCACCTAACCACTGGTCAATGTAATTACATCATTTCCTCAAAAAAAAATTACAAAGTTAATAAAATTGTTAAAACTTGATATTCTTGCAAAAAATAAAATTAAAAATACAACTAATAAACCTATAAAAATACATTGATTTTAATTTTAAAACAGAACTCAAGGAAATTCTGTCATTAAGACCTGGTAATTGGCAGGGATTAGTTTTAATCTGCCATGTTAATTCCTTTAGTTTTAGCCTTTCATCTGTTGGTCCCCCTTTTGCTCCAAGGTCAATATGGTCTATGGCCCCAAACTTAAAAGTATGTGTGGGGCACGCACAAATGTGCTTGTACAAAGCACTGTTTATGTTTTTATTCCTGATGTCATACAGGTGTTGATACACCCTTTGCCTCAGTGCTTTTTTGGTCTTACCAATGGAGAAACTGTTGCATAGATCACACACTGCAACATACACCACCGCCTTTGAGTAACAGAAGTATTTCTTCCTAGGTTTTACCATACCATAACCAGTGATTTTGATGGCCTCACCTTGAAACATGGCTGGACACTGATTACATCTCCCACATTTGTAACAACCACCCAATGTGGGTGCACTAGATTCTCTTTCTAATAGGCCCTTTAGACTAACTTCCCTCTTGTAAACTGTAGTGGGCTTGTATCCCACTAGTGAGTGTACTTCATTATCAATAGTGAACATGTCCCATAATCTACATATAATGTTCCTGATGTCATAGAAGTTAACACTAATAGGAAGAATAAAAGCTCTTGAGAAACTATTCTGACTCCCAGTCTGGATTGCTCCAGTGGGACCATTCTCATTGGACAATAAGTAAAAAAATGTCCCAATTTCCCTTTTTCTAATCACCTCATTGGCAATGTCCTGAACAAAATTTCCAGGGTAACCCCTTCTGGCCAGCATGTTTTTTTAACTTGGCACACTCACTCAAAAAAATCATCCAGTCCTGAGATCATTCTAGCTAACCTAACATATTGGCGCTTGACTAGGGCTCTTTTTTGGTGCATCGGGTGCCAGCTGTCAAAATGCAACAATGAGTTTGAGTATGCTGGCTTCCTATACAAATGAGAAGTGAAAGCCTTGTTTACATAATCTTTTTTGACTGTTACATCCAGAAAATTCAGTTGGTCGTTATCTCTGGCCATGGTGAATTTAAGGAAGGAGGTGGTTTGGTTAATGTAAATGAAGAACCTATCTAGTTCATCTTCACTTCCCTTCCAGAAAATCACCAGGTCATCAAGGTACCACCCGTATAGTGCCCAAGAGTCTTTGTAAGTTGAATTTAAAATAAGTAAATCCTCCCAGTGTGCCAGCACAATGTTGGCAAAACTGGGAGCACAAGTATGTATGGTCAAGATGGTGTTATGCGCTAGACTGGATGAAACACAAATATTCATAAAACCACTCCAAGCCCTCATGGTGTGGTATGACTGAGAATAAATCTTTAATGTCGATGGTCACCATAATGAGACCATTGTCATGCATCTCAGGTTTTATTTTGGTGAGAAAATCCCAGGAGTCCCTAATAATAGTGCCTCTTCCATCAAGTACTCCCTTCACCTTGCAGTCAACAAATTTTGCTAGGGCAAATGTCTTGGAGGCCTTGGCATCTACTACTGGATGTAGGGGTGGGTTGCTGATTGACTTATGCATCTTCAGGATCCCAAAAATAGTTGGGATCCTTGTTTCCTTGGTGTCTAAAAAATCGTGTTCACTTAGTTCCAACTGACCATTCAGTAGTAATTCATACAGGGTGACATCAATATTCCTGTAAGCTATGTTCATCTCATTGTGTGAGACGTGTCACTAAACAACAATTCAAACATTTTACTATTAAATTCGGAAGTATCTATCACCACCAACCCACCACCCTTGTCCGGTTTCATGATACGGACATCCCTCTTACCCAATATGTCATTGAGCATTTTTTTCTCCCTCAGGACTCAGGACTGCTGTAAGGGCTAGGTTTAACAGTACCTAGTTGTAAACCTTTATATTACACTGACAGATTATTTGAAACTGATTGATTTATTGATAAGAACGCATCCCATTTTTGCTGCTCTCCCTTAGTTGCTCTGGAATAAGCAGCAGCACTATGCGTTTCTAAGCTGCTGTAGACATGGAGTCAGTGCCTGTGTCTCCATAGTCATTAGACACTGTGAGGTGGTGTAACTTGAACTTCTCGAAAATAAAACAAAGATGGCCAATGACAATTATGCTACTAAACTGCTGTGGGAATTTGGTGTATGATTTGGGCACTCAGGTGTGAGTGACTTTATACAGAAAATCAAGTGGCAAAACTGAGGCCAATGGAAAAATAGAAAAGTAGTGTGTAAAACTTAAACAGGCTGATATGACTTCCAGGCCTATGATCCATTTCTGCTACAGTGCTTCTGAGCTGATCTGGTTGATTTAAAGCCAGGGTGGGGTACTGAGATATACTGATATACTTGTATGATGATTTCAATGAAAAATAATTGTACTGGATGCAGTGCATTTACTGATAAATTAAATCTGATGAGACCACAAAGATTTTCTTACTAGTAGCTAGATCTGGGATAGGCAAAATGTCAGTTCGTTTCAGAACTATGTGTAGGAAGAAAGCCTATATTTCAAAATTCAAAAATGAACTAGTTATTAGGACATGTAGTAGTCGGAAAGGGTATAATTTTGAATGTGGTAGCAGTCTGTGAAATAAAATGTCTATTTAATATGGTGTTGATAGAACAGAAAGCTGGTATGTGAATGATATAAGCTGGAAACATGGAATATATGAACTGTGACACAGAAGTGTCACATCTAAGATTTGTAGAATAGATGGGGTTGGAAGGCTGTGAGAACTCTAATGCATGTAAGATGTGTTTTTAAGTATTCAGTAAATGAGGGTTGGTTAAGCTAGAAATTATAAATAAGTTCATAAGTTGTAAACCAGTGTTAAGGCCAGTAATGCAATCTCCAAGATTTCTGGTTAAACAATTTGTCCCTAGCCTACAATCCAGTTGTATTATCTACTGTTTCTAATATGACATAGTAGTTTATTCCATAATATCACCAATCTTGGGGTTAAGTAAGAGTGATGTAATTGTGTCCTCATTGCACCTAAGTCAAACTTCATAGCCTGATATATTCATGTCAACCTTCCGTTGTAAATTTTTAAGTCCAAGATAGCTTAGCTTGTAAACTAAAGTCTTGAAAGACTTTGTAGACAACTATTAATTTACCATGGATGTAGTGATAATGAATAGTAAATATTTTGAAGCATTGCATCTATTATTATAACTGTAATCTTTGTGAAGTAAAATCCTCTTAGTGATTTTTCTTTGTACTCTCTCAAATTAATTTAACTGATCTGCATTGCATATACAAAAATGTTATTGTAATCTAAGATTGGCCTAATAAATGTTTTATATACTAACATAAGACACATTTCATTTCTTGTTTTGAGATTTTTAAACATGTATCCCATTTGACTCATTGCTTTATTACTTATCAGTGCATCATGATTAGTGGTTATTCCTATGTCTTTATATTGGATTACCTCTTTCAGTGCATGCTCTAGTAGGTACACAGGTGAATGACTTGCAGCCTTTCCAAAATGCATTACATTACATTTCTCATAAGTAAAATGTATACTTATGCTGTCTGCTCAGTCACGGATTTGTCTCATATAAGAATTTAAATGTTTAATATCAGATTCATTTTGTACAATGAACCCAATCCTACAATCAACTATGAATGCAGGCAAATACAGTATTAAATAACATTGGTTCAAGTACTGAGCCTTGTGGAACTACAAGATGGGTAGATCGAGAGTTGAAGTTTATGCCCTAGATCCAAGACCTTAGGAATTTGATCATAAAATCTCAATAAACCTGTTGACATAGATCTACCCTTTACAAAACAATGTTGAACTAAGCCCAAAATGGCTATATCTGTGTTATTGTTCCCCAGTGTTTCAGAAATGCATCTTACGAAGCATTTGCCCACAATGGAAGTGAAGATAATAGGTCTATAATTGTTAATATCACTTTATTACCTTTTTATAAATTGGTGTTATAGTAGATGTTTTTTACTGGCTGGGAACAGTACCTGTTCGTAATAGCATGTTAAATATTAGGTATAATATTGGCAGCAAGTGATTTTTAATTGGTAAGAACTGTGTGGAGGTGATCAAATCCAGGCCCATAGAAGCTGAATTCTTTATTTTACTAAAAGCTCTATCATCCCATGAAATATAATAGGGCAAGTTAAACTGTCAAGAATTACAATGTTTGTTGACAATCTGTGAGAACTAGATATAAAAATGAACAGTGTTGCTTAGTGGTGGTTGAACAGGTGTGCTATCTTCAAAGGATCATACTTTTAAAAGCTTATGCTAGCTTATGTTTTTATAAAGTTTACTGGTTGATAAGAAATTGTTGATACTATTAAAATACTTAAATATTTTCTTATCATTCATATCCACAGCAAGTTTGCTTTCAAAACTTATTTTCTCCATTCTAATTTTTCTCTTAAGTGATCTATCCATGTTATTAAAAATTGTCTTGTTTGATATTCTTGGGTGTTTCTTGTAAACCTTATATTCCTTTTGCTTTTTCCTATACATTTTGCAATTAGCCAAATTTCACCTGGGAGGATTATTTTTATGTGAGCTGTGCTTATAAGTAACTGTGGATTCAAGGCTATTTAGAAATAAATCATGCAAAGTATTGTATCCAAAAGTTACTTTGTTATTCAGTAAATGGGAATGCCAATCTGCTGAGAGTATTGATTATGTTAAAGTCCTATAACTGATTATTTCATTTTTTATGAATTCTTCATGCACGAGTCTAAAATTTTAACTTTAACTTCATTGAGTTGTGATCTGAAAGTTGTCAACAATACCAGGTTTATTGGTCAGAACCAGATAAAGGATATTAGTCCCTCTGGTACCTTCAGTAACAAGTAGGCTCAGTCCGTGTTGTAATACTGACAAATTCTCTTTCATAAGTTTTTGTAGAAAGCTCTGCCCAATAAATGCCAGGGTAATTGAAGTTACCCATTAGTATAATGTCTTTCAGTGCTAAGTTATGATCTGAACAGATGACATAATTCCAGTGTTCAAGTGAATCCATACTGGGACTACAGTAACAAAGAACAACTCTGAAGGATTTGCCTGATAAGGATCAAAAACCTAAATTATTATACATCATAGCTCACTAATTGAATTCACACATGAAGATGGAATATAGTTATAAATACATAATGTTATTCTCCCCCAACCCTGGAGTTCTCTCTGAGACATTTATATGTTGTGTAATTTGGAATCTGTAGTGCTGTGTTGTTTCAAGATTCCACAATTGCTATTACTATGAAGTTATGTTCAGTAGCTATAGTGCCCAATTCATTAAACTAATTGCCCAAACTTTATGTATTGTAATAAAAACATTTCAGAGTTGTATCAGATCTTGTAAATGCTGGGTTGCTAGAGGTTGATGAGTTGGATTGTCTAAAAATGTTTTCAGATAGCCCTTAATTTTCTCTGATACAAAAACAACCCCATATTGACTAAGATGAAGTTCATCTTTGGAAAACATGTAATTATTGTATCTACAGTCTTCCCAATAGTGGGAAAGTTTGATGTATGCTGTACAAAGTTGCCTTACCCAACTATTGCAAATGTGGGCTTTCATAAATGAATAGTCATTCTAGCAAGGACATGGCATTATTTCCCTTAATATAAGGCTCATAGAAGTTGTTAACCCAGGATGTCAACTGTTGAAAAGTGATGGGTATAGGTATTCTGATATTAATAATGCAGATGATTGCAGCGCTGTTGATAACATTTAGGTGAGGACATAAGCAAAAAGATATTTATAAGGGGTGACCAGATTTGCAAGCACTAACCGCCAGCACCATATCACAGTGTAGTGAAGCCCTGACTATGACATAGACAACCAGGTTTGGCCTGCATCCAAGGTTGTGAAATGCTGACAAGGGGTGGGAAAGGGTAGATGAGGTGAATGCCTGCTTACCTGTTACAGTGGGCAAGGAAGGGTACCTGCTAGATGCCTGCCATAATGCATCTTGTGTGTAGACTGGAAGGTGGGGTGGTGTGTTAGTAACTGGGGGGGGGGCATGGAAGGAGCATCACTGTGGAAGAGAGCAGGTATATTCCACTACATATCCTCACACTATATATCACCTAGGACTTCAGGAGACATCCTAGGTCAATCAACTACCACAATGATCTTACCAGTTACCTGGTTTAATTTCTGCAAGTCCTTTGGCTTTCTAATACCATGATGGGAATGGACCCCATTCCTAAGTCAGGGTATGATTAAAGTTCATGAAATTAGTATTGTTTCAGTCTTTGATGTTAACCAAAACTGCTCTTTGCAGCATCCGCAATGTGCCCAGAATTGGGGTTACATGTATTGATAGCATATCTAAATACAACTGTAAATTCTTGTTTATAAGCTCCACTGCTCCTACTAATATTGGAACTGTCTGGGTATCGTTCTTCTTCATTGTTCTCATTTCAGCCTGCAAAGCCTGGTGCTTTACGACTTTGTGTCTTTCTGTACATACAGCACTGTAATCACTGGGTGTAGCAATTTTAATGATCAATGCTACTTTTGTCTTCTTTTCATGGACTACTATATCTGATATTCTCACATCTGTTTTCTGAACTGTTGTTAATGGGTGATCCCATGTGATATAAACATCATCACTCTCTATAATGCTTGGCAGCTAATGTTTCCAATGATTTTTAGCTACTTCACTCTTGTAATGTTTGCTGACTCCCCAACGCAACACTCTTAACCCATTATTACTACAGGCCCTCTGCCATTGCTGTATCACACCCAGCAGCAAGATGTGCGACTGTTTCCAATTCTGTTTTATAGGACCTGCATTTGTCTGTTCCTCCCACATTTTCAATGAACCTTGTAAACCAATGTATATGTAGTCCACTATCCTGGGTGGCCATTACTGACCTTTCACCTTTTGGTTTGAATTCACCTCTTCTTAACCATTCATGCATAAAATCCTAATTGACATGAGGTTGTTCCAGGAGATCTCTGTATTTGTCACAATATTTATAGCTTTTCACATTTCTTTGTGTCTCATATTATCCTTCTCCTTATATATATATTTTTGTTTTTTGGCACATTCAGTTGTTGCCTGATTTTTATCTATTTTGGTTTGATTTCCATTCCTGCTTGACACAGATATGCTTCTACTAAATTAAGCAGGGAAGTCATCTTAGACTTCTTCTCCTCATATTTTAAAACTTTCACTATGTTTAGATATATTTGTTGATATGTATGTAGTCCCATGACTGCAGATATATATATAATATATGTATATTTATATATATATATATATATATATATATATATATATATATATATATATATATATATATACACACACATGGGTCTATGTTCTTTAATCGAAAGTACGGTTCATCGAACCTTACTTCTGCGAACTGACTTCTGCAAAAGTGCATTTTGTCAAAAATGCACTTTCGCTGAAAAATAAAAAAACCTAAACATAAAAAAAAAAAAAACACTGATATGCAGAGGGGCAAGCCCCCCCCTACACCCCACACCCCCTACTTTAATATTCTCACTCCCAGATCGCACTACAAGGGGGAAAATGGAATATTCCCTTAACCCCACTGTACTACGATCTCAGCAAGAGTTTCCTTAGTTGTACATCAACATATATACATCAACAGTATACATTGATATACAACTAAAGGTACATGCTAATGGCATGTTTCTTTCTTTTTTTTTTTGTTTTCTTTAGCGAAAGTGCATTTTCGACAAAATGCAGTTTTGCTAAAGTAATTTCGACAAAGTACGGTTCATCGAACTGTACGGTCGATAAAACAACAAGGACCCACATATATATATATATATATATATATATATATATATATATATATATATATATATAAAATCATTTTTGAGGAGGACCATTCTCCTTCAGAATGACAAATATATAATTTTGGTATACACTGATTTTTACATATCATTTAATAAGCATGAAGCACGTTTCTTTTTCCAGTCCAACTGATCCAATATCTTTTGGGGCCAATAAAACACCCCAAAACTGTAAGTTAGAACAGAAAGAGCAAATTGGTTTATAGCTTGGACTTTATTTCTAGATGTCAGGGGCTGTTTTCAATATTAGTTTTAGTCTTCTTTAGTATCTCTTACTAAGTTTTTTCATGTTTTATTTCTGATCCTTCATCTGTTCCCAAATATTTATACACTGCTTCTTGCTCAAGTTTCTTTATATCACATTCCTGTCCCAGACTGGTATTTTCTTGGTGTTACAGATTTCCTGCTTTAAATGTTGCTTTTGCACATTTATCAAGACCAGTTGACATTCTTATATCTGAGAAAGTTTTAACCACTTGCAGTCGTGCTTTGAGCTCCTCATCTGATGAACTATATAGTTTTAAGTCATCCACAAAAAAGTAGATGAGAAGTCTTTATAAACTTGGTTGTTTTCTGGAAGCCAAATTGTAACCATGGCATAATTTAAGTAGACAGCTTAATGGGTTAAGGTCAAAACAAAAAATCAATGGTGACAAAGACTTTCCATGAAGCATACTCCTTTGAATTTTTATCCCTGGGATAACAATTTGCCATTTGTCATGGTTTAGCTGCAAAATGGTTTGCCACTGTTTCATAGTCATGGTAATGTAGTAGATCAATATAGTGTGTATCTTATACATCTGTAAACACTCCTTTTTCCATAAGTATAGGATGCTGTCAAATGTTTTTTTTTCAAACTATCCATGCTATACTTAGATTCTTTCCCTCTTTTACAATCCTCTACTATGGCTTTATTTAGCAACAAACGATCCTTTGTTCCATAATGACTTCCTTTTGCCACCCTTTTGCTCTATTGCCATTATTGAGTCTTCTTCTAAATGACCATAAAATAGGTTTGCATCAGTTCCAGTATATAGTTTGTACATTGTTGGAAGGAAAGCTATTGGTCTATAGTTTTTAGGATGGCTTGTAAGTTCACTTTTAAGGAGGAGTATAGTTTTCCTTGTTTTTAACCAGACTGATATCTCTTTGGAATATGCATATAAATAATTATTACTCAGGGCTAAATCTTCATGTAAAGTTGTTAATACTTTTAGCCAAAAGTTAGGTACTGCATCTGGGACTGGGATTTTCCAGTTAGGCACCTTTCTTAATTTTGCTTCCATTTCTCTGGCCATTACTTCATAACATTTTATATCCTATACATTTGAACTCTTTACTGTTTCCTTTAATTTTTTATTCATTCTACATCTTTGTTGTGTTCCGCAGGGTCTTCATAAATATTTCTCCTAAATGTATATAATTTTTCTTTTTATTTGGTGGCGTTTCTATTCCTTTTGTTTTATTTCCCAATTCTTCAAAACTTTTTGAGTCCTCAATGAATTGCTTATTTTATACTTTGCCTTTTTATTTATCTCCATATCTTCTAAGTTTTTTCCTGCCTGTGCTGATATCTTTCATTTATTATTCATAGATTCATAGACTGTTATTAGGCCAAAGACTCGGGGGGGGGGGGGCTTTCTAAGCCTAGCCATTTTTCCCGTAAGAATAATGGTGTCCTGTATTCAAATAGGATACTAAGTGCCAGACATTTATAAGCTACCTCTCTGTCCATAAGGGACATGGGTGCCAGGCCTGGTGTAAATTTCCTATTCCCCATCCACTTGTCTAGGTTGTGTTTAAACTGGTCAATAGTCAAACTCAGCTTCACATGGATGGGAAGCCTGTTCCATAGGAGAGACAGTCTCTGGGACACATATCTGTCTCTCCAGCATGATCTGTTTAAGTCACAGAAATAATTCAGGTCCCTAGACCTCGTATTTTTGGTACTCCTTAACTTTCTAATATGTAGGAGCGTCATAAGTATGGGATTTGTGGATGCCTTGTAAGCCAGGCATAGATCACCTCTCCTCAATCTATAGGAGACTGAGTAGAGGGAAAGGGCTTTAAGGTGCTCTGCATAAGGCAGGTTTGTTATGCCTTGTATTCTTTTTGTAAGGAACCTTTGAGGTCACGCTATTTGGTGCAAATGCCTGGTCAGGTACATACCGAAGGAAGCATTGCACTTTATGACTAGTCTGATAAGGGCAGAGTACAGTGGGATAATGACCTCTTTGGACCTAGATGCCATGCCCTTACTTATAAGTTGTGCAACATAAAAGGATTTCCGCGACACTGTGGCCACGTGGTGGTCAAAGGTAAGGCTACTGTCTATGTGTACCCCGATCCTTAACCACTGGCCTGACTGCTAGGGGTGTATTATCAACATGGCAATTAGCTGGGATGGTTGACTTCCAAATGGGGACAATTATGCATTTCTTAGCATTGAGTTTAAGGCCATGGCTTTAGCACCATTTGTTAGTCAGAGATAGACCTTCTTGAAGAATGCTAGTGTCTACAGGGGAGTCAATGATAACCCCTAGCTTGCAATCATCTGCAAAGTTAGTCAGCCATAGACTTTCAGCATTTGCTTCCATTTCAGAGAAATAGATGCCAAAAAGGAGTGGGCCCAGTAGCGATCCTTGGGGGACTCTGCTAGTGACCAGCCTCATGGTGGAGGTGGCCTCACCTATTTTGACCTCCTGGGTCCAGTTGGCTATCTGTGGGTGATAAAAGGGTTTATACCTAAATTAGTGAGCTTGTCTATAATGCTTGAGTGGGGTATTGTATCAAAAGCCTTGACCAGATTGAGGTAAGCTGTGTGCACAGTCTTACCTTCATCCAATGCTTTGGTGACCCTCTCAGAAAAGTCCACCAGATTTAATAGGTATAATAAACCTGAACTGTTATGGGATTAGGGTTTATAGGTTACCAGTGTCCTCATTTATCATCTCCATGAAGATTCTTTCCATGGCCTTACATATGAGTCTGGTAAGACTTATGGGCCTGTAGTTACCCGGATCAGTGGATGGACCTCCTTAGGCCAGGGGAATAACTGTAGCCATCATTCATTCCTTGGGCACAAAATCTGACTGAAAGCTCTAGTTGAAAAGTGATTCAAGTAGACCAGAGAGGTTATGTTTCATGCTATTTATCAAACATCCAGGGATGTTATCAGGGCCCATCGATGCAGTGTTTTTGGCCTTGGAAAGTGCATCAGTGACCTCTTCTCTAATAATGATTGGGGGAATTGTGCTATGTGGTATTTCCTTTAGACTATCAGTGGGAGTGGGGGGAGAAATTTAAGCTGAACCTGTTAGCCAAAAGGTTGGCAATAACCTCCATTCAGTGTGGGTGATGCCATTTACAATAAGTTCTGTACACTGTTGTGTATTTCCCCTGAGGTTACCGACATAGCTGTAGAAAGGTTTGTGGTTGTCCTTTGCCTGAGAAGCTATTTTTTCTTCACATTTAGCCTTTGAAGTAGTAATTAACCCTCTCAGCTGCCTATTTATATTGGTCAGGGAGCTTTTAGTGTGTATGGCTTTGTTCCTGCTATGCTTGGCCTAGATTTATTTTTCTTTTGTTGTATAACTGATTGATGCTGTGATTCTACCAGAGTGGCTTGTATTTTAAGTTTGTCTTATTCTTAATATGAGTGTGCACAGCTTGCTCTGTACAGCTATCAATATGGCTGTACAGATATTTTTTTTAGTAATGAAGACATGGTTTAAAGTCAATGAGAATACCCCAGCAATGCGCATTTATAATACCTTTCACACCTTTAGACCAGCTACTACACAGGAGGGAACTAACGGTGGAAGAGTCGCAATCTATACTAAGACCAATCTCACATCCAGACTAGTTAAAGTGTATGACCCACTGGCAGTCAAACATGTGCAACTCATCTTAAACAGGGTGTCATACCATATCCTTGCAACATATCAGTCCCCCTTCATGTCCCAGGAATCCCATACTACTTATCTCAATGTACTAAAGTCCCTCACTATTCAACCCAATACAATCTTCATGGGGGATCTCACCTACCACTTCTAATGCACAAGCCCATTGATTCCTAAACTTCATTAATACCAACATCCTGGAACAGTCAGTTCATTCACCTACCAGGGGTACAAACTTCTTTGACCTTGTACTCATGAACATGGAGGAGAGTTGTTCCTTACCCAATGTAATATTCTCGCTCATCAGATCTGACCATAAAGCAGTATTGCTTGAAATAAAAATTAAAACTGGGGACCCAGTGAAAACAAAAACCTTTAGGAACTATTCCAAAGTTAGCTTATCTCTACTAAGCGACACTTTGGCTAAATTTCAAGCACCCCTCAAATCCAATAAATACCATAACATAAGCTGAGCTATTTACAAAATCCCTGTACAGCCATACTGATAGCTGTATAGAGTGGGCTGTGCCCACCTGTATTAAGAATAAGACAAACTCAAAAGTCATGCAACCTTGGTGGAATCACAATATCCATTGGCTATACAACAAAATAAAAAATGTAGGAGAAACAAAGCTCAACATATTAAAAGCCCCCTGACTCAGATAAACAGGCAACTAAGAGGGTTAATTATTACTTCAAAGGTTAAATTTGAAGAAAAAATATCTTCTCAGGCAAAAGACAACAACAAAGCCTTCTACAGGTTTGTCTGTAACCTCAAGGGAAATACACAACAGTGTGAAGAACATATTACAAATGGCATCACTCACACCGAACTGGAGGCCATTGTCAACCTTTTCACCGACAAGTTCAGTTCAAATTTCTCCCCCCACTCCCTCCCTGATAGTCCAAGGGAAATAACTCATACCAAAATTCCCCCCAACCATTACTAGGGAACAGGTCATCAATGTACTTTCTATGGTCAAAAACACCACATCGATGGTCCCCAGTTACATCCCAGGATGCTTACTAAATAGAACGAAACATGACTTCTTGGGTCCACTTGAATCACTTTTCAACTGGAGCCAACAGTCAGGTTCAGGTATTCTGTCCAAGGAATGGAAGATGGCTACAGTCATTCCCCTGCATAAAAGAGGTCCTACCACCCATCCAGGTAACTACAGGCCCATAAGTCTGACCAGCCTCATATGTAAGACCATGATAAGAATCATCATGGGAATGAGAAATGAGGACCTAGATAATCTGCAGACTCTGGTCTCACCACAATTGGGCTTTGTTAAAGTAAGGTCATGCCTATTAAATCTTGTGGACTTCATTGAGAGGGTCACCAAAGCAAAGGATGAGGGCAAGACAGCTTATCTTGACATGGCCAAGGCTTTTGATTCAATATCACACTCAGGCATTATAGATAAGCTCACTAATTTAGGTATAAACCCTTTTATCAACTGCTGGATAGCCAACTGGCTCAGTGATAGGACCCAAGAGATTAAAGTATGGGAGGCCACCTTCACCAAGAGGCTAGTCACTAGCAGAGTCCTCCAGAGTTCTGTACTGGGCCCACTCCTTTTTGGTATCTTTTTCTCTGAAGTGGAAACAAACATTGAAGGTTTATGGCTGATAGATGATTGCAAACTGGGGGTTATTATCAACTCCCCTGCAGACACTAGCATTCTGTCTGGTGGACATCTGCAATAAATAAACTCTATAACAAAAGGAAAAAAAATGCTGTCCAGGGCCAAGAAGGAGCAGGTGCCAAACTGGAAGCAAGCTCTCCTTAGTCTGAACAAGCAAATAGGAGCACTTGTGAAATCCTCCAAAGCAAACTTTAAGTCCAAATTGGCCACATCTACTAGAGACAATCATAAGGCCTTCTTCACATACATCCACAGTCTCAAAGGTAGCACCCAGATCTGCTCAGAACTGGTGATCAAGGATATCACATACACCAATAATGTAGATATAACCAACTTGCTGGCTGACAGATTCAGAAAAAAACTTCACCTCACTGTCCCCCATCAGTAAATCAGGACATCTCCAATATCTACCCCCTCCCCTTATCTCTAGGGAACAGGACATCACTGCCCTCTCATTGGCAAAAAATACAGCCTCAATGGGACCCAATAACATCCCAGGCAGGAACTTGCAGCAACATTAGGTGCCCTATTCAACCAAAGCCTGAGTACCAGCTTTGTCCCAGCTGAGTGGATGACAGCCACTGTAATCCATTTGCACAAAGGTGGAGCATCCACCAATCTGGGAAATTATAGATCCATCAGTCTAACTAGCCTGATCTGCAAGGCTATGGAACGGATTATTATGGACCTCATTAACAAGGACACTGGCAACCTCCAAACACTTGATCCCACACAGTTTGGCTTTACCAAGGGGAGGTCATGTTTGTTAAATATGGTCGACTTCTTTGAGACAGTCACCAAAGCCATGGATGAGGGGAAGACAGTACACACTGCCTACCTTGACCTGGCCAAAGAGTTTGACATTATTCCCACTCAGGCATAATAGATAAGCTCTCTCAACTAGGCATCAATCCATATGTTACCAGATGGATAGCAAACTGGTTCACTGATAGAACCCACCTAGTCAAAATAGGGGAAGCCACCTCAAGTAGTAGACCCGTAACGAGTGGCATACCCCAGGGATTGGTCTTGGGGCCTCTGTTTTTTGGGATATACTTTTCTGAGGTGCAGGCCAAAACCAAGGGGTTATGGCTGACCAAGTTTGCAGATGACTGCAAGCTGGGTATTGCCATCAATTCTGCTAGTGATGTGGACATCGACATCCTCCAATAGGGTCTCACCCAGACAAATGATTGGTGCCAGAAACATGGCCTCAAGCTGAATACCAGCAAATGCATCATCATCATCATCCCCTTTAGGAAGAGTGATGTCCCCACAACTTATCACATTAAAAACAACATCCTAAGCATGCAATCAGTTGTGAGGGATTTGGGTATCTAGGTTGATAGCAACCTGACTTATGACCACCATGTTGCTTATGTTGTATAGAAAGCTTTCTACATGGCTGCCCTTATAAGTAAAGGTATCTCACCCAGGGACAAGAAAGTCATAATATCCCTGTATTCTTCCCTTATAAGGCCATTATTGAGTGCAACACCCCTTTCAGTATATACCTCACAAAGTACATGCAGCAGCTGGACAGACCACAGTGGTTCCTCACCAGGAGAAACCAGGGCCTCAAACATCTATCCTACACTGTCAGGCTAAAAGGCCTGTCCCTCCACTCAGTTTCATACAGACTCCTCAGAGGTAACCTCTGTCTGGCATACAAAGCAATCTCAGACCTTGATGGGACTGCTGCATATTCACAAGTCAAGTTCTACTGAGTAACCCGCACAAGCAACCTCAGCCTGGTCTGTGACATCAATAGGACTTGCTGGTGGGACAGATTTGTGTCCCAGAGACTCCCCCATTTGTGGAATAGACTCCCTCCTATGTCAAGCAGAGTACCTCATTATCCCTTTTTAAACACAACTTGGATAACTGGATGGGAAACAGAAAATACACCCCTGGGATTCCACCAGTGTCTCTGCTGGACTGGGGCATTGGGTGCTGACTTGGCTAATCATGGGCTAAACTCTTGGCTAGGTTTATAAGGGCCTCAAGGCCAATAGCCTATAACTTCCTATGATCCTATAATCCTATAAGGCCTATCTTTGACTAACAAATGGTGCCAAAGCCATGGTCTTAATGCTAAGAAATGCACAAAGGTACACTTAGGGAAGTCAACCATATCAGCTAATTACCTTGTTGATAATATACCCCTAAGATTCGACCTAGTGGTCAGGGATCTGGGTACACACATAGACAGTAGTCTTTCCTTTGACCACCACATGGCCACAGTGGTGAGGAAATCCTTTTATATTGATCAACATATAACTAAGGGCATGGCATCTAAGTCCAAAGAGGTCATTATCCCACTGTACTTTCTCCTTATCAGACCAGTCATAGAGTACACTGCTCCCTTCAGGATGTACCTGACCAGGCATATGCAGCAACCAGTGACTTCAGAGATTCTTTACAAAAAGAATATAAGGCATAACAAACCTGCCATACACAGAGCACCTTAAAGCACTTTTCCTCTACTCAGTCTTGTATAGATTGCTGAGGGGTGATCTATGCCTGGCCTATAAAACATACACAAACCCCACACTTATGAATCACCTGCATATTTGTTAGTCAAACAGCACCAGAAATAAAAGGTCTAGGGAGATGATGTTTTACTGTGACTTAAACAGAACATGCTGGAGAGATAGCTTTGTGTCACATAGACTGCCCTTCTTATGGAACAGTTTAGCTATCAAAGTGAAGCTGAGTTTGTCTATTACCCAACTGAAGTGCAACCTAGACCAGATGATGGGGAACAGGAAAGTAACACCAGGCCTGGCACCCATGTCCCTTACAGGCAGAGCTAGGTTATAAATGTCTGGCCCTCAATGTCTCAATGTCCTATTTGGATACAGGATGCCATTATTCATTTGAGAAAACTTCGCTAGGTTTAGAAAGCCCCCCCCCACCAGGTTGTTAGCCCACTAACAATCTATGAATCTAATCTAGTAAAACCTTGTATCATACCATTTTTGCCTATAGGAAGAGGAGAAAATAAGAGATTACTTGTGCATTTATATATGGCTGCTACAGACAGAAATACAAAGATTGACATATGGGCTGAAGTTAGTAAGGAGTGGTACAAGGGGAGGTTAATTAGAAATAGGTAGTTAAGAAATGTAACCAATTAAATGTTTACAGCAGTAGATAGAAGCGAAAGTGTAATAATGACTAACTAGGAATTTAGTACAGAGCAGCTCTTGTTTTGTCAGAGGTAGTGCAGCTTGTATTTTCTTCAAGATTGGAAATTGTCTAGGTGTAGAGCAAGAGCAGAGCCAAGTACCTCGCAGATGCTGTTTTAGCAGACTTTTAAAGCATTTGTTGTTTTCTGTAAGATTTAACTCTAATGGGATGAAGTTCTACAGTTTTCAGACAGTGAGAATACAGTAAGTTTCCAGCAGAGTTTTTTTTTTGAGTTAGTCACAGCTAGGGGAGATTTGTTATTGGAGTGTAATGTTCTATTGCTTCTGTATGGTAGTAATATACTTTTCAGAGAGGGGCAACTATCTGGTTTGTAGGTAAGTTTGTGGGTAGTGGTGAGCTGAGAATAGGTTAGCTGATTTGGGAGTTCTAGCCAATATAGGTCCTTTAGGGCTGTGCAGTGGTGGGTTTTATGAGATGAATATGTGGCAGATCTTGTTTTTTTATTATAGTATGTATCAAGTTTGGACTGGGGGTATTGTTGAGATTAGTTAAGACAGGTGATGCTTATAACAGAGATGGGAGTAGGTACGTTGTTGCTAAGGTTTTTCTTGTGGATACTGTTTGATACTGATTTGTTCTATATAGGAAGTATAGTTTTTGTGTGAATTTGTGGTAGTTTGGAGAACATGTTGATCGTATCTGAGTTTGCCATCTAAGACTACTCCAAGTAATTTGGCTTCTCTCATGGTTTCAGTTTTTGTGCTGTCAGATGCGACAACATGGAAAATGTGCTTTTTTGCTATTAAACTGTTTTGGTAAAAAGAGTATTAGTTTAGTCTTTTTTGCATTTAGGAGTAGGTCTGCAGTGACTAGCTAGTACTCAACAGAAGACAAACACTTGATTTCCTGGAGGATTTATAGTGCTGGGGCAAAGCAGATGAGGGTTGTATCATCTGCATACTCAAGTATATTTGCTTTTTTTGTGACAATATGAAAATTGTTTATAAATATATTGAATAGATGTGGGCCCAGTATTAATTCTTGTGGGACTCCCACTGTGACAGGAAAGAAAGATGACATTTCTTGTTTCCATTTTACTGTCTATTTGTGAAATAGCTATGAAGCCAAGCGCGAGATGATTTATTTAGACCTATGGCAGCGAGTTCACTGAAAGGTTGTTGATGTAAAACTATATCAAAGACCTTCGACAGAACCAAGAAGGGTGCTGATACTAGGTTGCCATTATTTCTATTGTGGTTGATAGCATTGGTAAAGCTAGTAAGAGCAATAACTGTGGTATAACTGTGACAGAAGTCATGTTGTGTCATGGAGAGAAGATTATTTTGGGTAAGATGTCCGATACATTTTTCTAAGATTTTTGATAGCGGTGGTAGTTGGATAGGTTAGTTGAATTTCCACTGTTATGAAACATTTCTTCCAGATGGCTGTGATATGTTTTTGTCTTATGTATCAGTTAATTAGTATAGAAACGGGAAGGCTAGAATTTCAAAAGTGAGTTTTAGGTGGTCTGTTGGTAGGTTGTCTCCTGTTAAGATTGTTGGATTGAGCTTTTGTAGGTAACTTTTATGGCACAAGTTGGGACTGGTTGAAATGAGAAGGACATAGCATTATTATTAGATGCGGTTTGAGTAGTGAGGGTGCTAGGAGAGCTTTGTTTAGTAAGAGAGAGTACCGAGTTTATAAAGTAGGAGTTGAACTGGGAAGCTATATTGCCTAGGTTGTTACTGGCTGTTGGTGTGAAAGTATTTGTTTGACCAGGGTGTAGTAGTTTGTTTAAAGAGGACTAAAATAGCTCAGGATTGTGTGGGTGTGTTGACTGAAGGTTGGTGAAGTAGGATTTTTTTGTCATTGTTTATTAACTTTTTTGCAAGATTTCTTAAGTATCTGAAGTGCTAGTAGCTGGACTGGGTTTTGTTTTTGGAAAATATTTTCCATGCTTTGTCTCTTTGAAGAGGAACTTGTCTAGTATATTTTGTTAACCAGGCTGAGGGTTTGACCCAACTCTTCTGAGTAGTCTGTGGCTATTGAGGATGTTTAGGAACGTATTACTGAAATGGGTTAAAGCATTGTGTAGTGGCATGGCCTTTAGGTTATTCCAGTTACAGAGCTTGATTGTGGAGATTAAGTCACTTGAATTAAAGTATTTTATATTTCACCCCTGTTTGTAGGCTATGCTGTGACGGTCTCTGCCAGCATAAGTTAGTAGATGGTCACTGATACTCTGCAAGGCAGCCAGAGTAATTTTTGTTATTTGATTTGTTTGTAAGAATCCAGTCTAAGATGGATTCCTTGTTGGTGTGTTTATGTATCCTGGTTGTATCTTTTATTATTTGTGAAAAATCAAATAGATTCATTGATGGGGTGTTTGTGTCTTTAGGTTCCCAGTTTATGTGAAGGTTATAAATATCAACTTTCATGCCAAGGAACATGAACAATCTTCTCCAAACATTTTAGCAAATAAGAAGGGATTGCAAATCTCAACCTCTTTTAAGAAAATAATAATGAAAAAAAGCAAAAAATACAGTGAATCTAACATTGTCAGTCACCTGGCCCTTCACCTCCTGCCATTTAATATGACATGACCCACTGGTGTTGCCCTGTGATGGGGACCCTCCACCCTAAAATGGAGATAGACCACAAATTAGAGGGCACTGGTTGCCTCTCAATTAATGACATATGCCATCATTCAGCCAGAGGATAGTCACCTCTGGGACTGCCCTCATGGCTGGTCCCCACTACAGGTGCTCTACTCATCAGGGCTAAGCATCTCTGTGAGTCTGCCATTTGAAAAAGGACATGCTCCAGACAGCCAGTAAGGATGGCCAGCTGCCAGTCCATTGAGGCAGTCACCAGACCCTTCACCTCCTTCCATGTAACATAGCATGACACACTGGTGATGCCATCTGAAGAGGAGCTCCCACCCACAGCTGGAGATAGACTACAAATTAAAGGCAAAAGAGAATCCTACCAGTTGCCTCCCAATGAATGATGCATGCCACTATGCACAGAGATTGGCGTGGAAACAGTTGGGGACCGAGCAGGTGATGGTAAGAAAGGCTGATGGTGTGACAGCTACTGCCATACCACATCCACTGCCATGGTAGGCACTGTAGAAAATGTGAACATAAATGTCAAAAAACAAAACAAAAAGAAACAAATACAATATAAAAAGGACAGTGACAGAGAAACAGAAGAGCAAAAGCAATTATCAGTAATGTGTACTACACTGTTTTGCTGAACAGTCCCTGGAGGAGTGAAATGTTGGTTATTATTCAGTAGCAAACAAATTACAATAATCCTGCCAGATAAAATGGTACTGAATCAATGAGTTTGCCAAAATGGCCCACATAAAATGCCACCTAACCAATACTCAGGTATAGTATAAGAACAGTGCTTGTGATGCAAAGAGTGACTACAGGGGGCATGGAAGCTGGCCAGAAGACGTGCAGGTGCTAAAAGTATTATGACCAAATGAGCTGAAAATGTATGTTTGGCAAAGCCTACTAGGGAGTGCCCTGCATGGCATCATACTGACCACGCCATAGTGATACAGCTACAGAAATGGAAATACCATAAACACAAACCACAGACATCTGATGGTATTAATGTACCAAGAAACAAGAAAGACATCAGTAAACATTAACCTGCAGCTTGTCTGAAGCATACTTATGGTATGCAAGATGTAATTGGACTGGCCGGGATGCTTGAGTGGACAGTGGAAGGATAATACTGGCAATGGAGACCAGGGTACCATATATCAATGGCAGAGGTAAGGCACTGGACATGGCAAGTCAGGAAGGCAAATACTCCAATCTGATTTAGGGTATGATAGCCATGATGGTGGTGGAACAGCCACTGTCAGGCCAACCATCATTATCATGCCACCAGTGGCAATCTCCATGGGTAGCATGGATAACAGAAGTCAGTCTGCATTGACAAGGTAAGTAGAAAAGCTGAATGCAAAGCTTAAATTAAGTAGTAGAAATGCAAAAATGGACAATAAATTAGCTATTTAAAAATATACAGCAGTAACATCAATTGTGTATACTTACCCCTACAGATGAAGAGTCTTGTTTCATTCACCTTCAGCAGATTAACTGGTTGTCATCTATCTCATCAGATGTTGAAATACAGAAAAGACAACGAGAGGTGTCTGTTCATAGGTCCATAGGTTCTTAGGTAGGTACTAGGCTATCGGCCCTGGGGCCTATACAAGTCCAGCCAAAAAGGTACCCTGGCTTTTGCCACCCAAGAAAATTATTTTCCTGTGCCACTGTCGAGCAGAGCCACAGAGGTGATCCCCGGGGTGAATTTCCTATTTTCCATCCAATCATCAAGATTTTTCTTGAAGAGTGCTAATGAGGAGATTTGTTTGATATAGATAGGTAGTTTATTGCAGAGTATGGGAAGTCTCTGGGAGAGGAATCTATCCCTCCGGTATGTTCTGTTTATTGTGGTGACAAGGTTTAGGTCCCTAGAGCGTGTAGCTTGGAGGGATTTCTTTAAGTGGAGCATGTCCAACAGGTCTGGGTTTGACATGGCTTTGTATGTTAGACAGAGATCACCTCTGAGTAGGTGATATGTGATGGAGTAAAGCTGGAGTTTTTTGAGACGGTCTGTGTAGGACATCTGTTTGAGGCCAGTAATCCTCTTTGTGAGGTATTTCTGTGAACTTTCCAGTTGTTGTAGATGTCTTGTGAGGTACATACCAAAAGGGGCGTTGTACTCTATAATGGGTCTAATGAGTGATGAGTAGAGGGGAACAATGACCTCTTTTTTTCTGGATGAGAAACCTTTTGTGATGAGGTGTGCCATGTAGAAGGATTTCCTGACTACTGTGGCGATGTGATTATCAAAGGAGAGACTACTGTCCACCTGTGTCCCAAGGTCTCTTATCACACTTTCGGTGTTAAGTATACTACCGCCTATGTTGTAGTTCATAGGTACAGAGTTTTTACCAAAGGGGATGACACTGCACTTTTTGGCATTGAGCTTGAGGCCATGGCTTTGACACTAGGCCTTTTGTAGGATGTCCACATCATTAGGAGTTTCGATTATGGCTCCTAGTTTGCAGTCATCTGCGAACTTCATTAGCCAAAGACCTTTTGTGTTAGCCTGTACTTCAGAGAAGTAGATACCGAACAGGAGAGGACTCAGGACTCAACCCTGTTGTACTCCACTTATCACTGGTCTGAAGTCGGATTTGGAGTCTGCTACTTTCACAGTGTGAGTTCTGGCAGTGAGCCAGTTGGCAACCCATCTTGTGACATAGGGATTTATACCTAGTTTAGTGAGTTTATCTATAATTACAGAGTGGGGGATGGTGTCAAAAGCCTTGGCAAGATCTAGATAGGCTGTGTGAACCACCTTACCCTCATCTATGGCTTTGGTGACTGCTTCAAAGAAGTCTATCAGATTTAGGAGACATGATCTGCCTTTTACAAACCCAAACTGGGTGAGGTCCAGAGTTTGAAGATTACCAATGTCTTTGTTTATAGGTTCCATGATGATACATTCCATGACCTTGCAGACCAGGCTCGTCAGGCTAATGTGGTGGTAGTTCCCGGGGTCCGTGGTGGCTCCCCCCTTGTGGAGTGGGATAACCGTCGCTGTGAGCCATTCAGCAGGCACAAAGCCTGAGGTGAGGCTATGATTGGACATGGTACTTAGGTGTGGTGCCAGTTCGTTCTGTAGTTCATGTAGAAGGCAGCCTGGGATGTTGTCTGGTCCCATGGATGCTGTGTTCTTGGCTTTGGAGAGTGTGTTTTTTACCTGTGCAGTCATGATTACAGGAACATTGCATTCTTCCGGAATAGAGATGTGCTCTTCAGGGGGTTAGAGGGGGTAAAGTTAGCACGGAACCTATCTGCCAGTATGTTGGCAATATTAGTTGGGTCTGTATATTTAGTGCCATTGTGCTGTAACTCAGAGCAGATCTGAGTGTTGCATTGAGATTCTTGCCATAGCTATAGAATGCTTTGTGGTTGTCTTTAGAATCAGTGGTGATTTTGTTTTCATAACTAGCTTAGGAGGATTTTATCAGGGATCGCAGCTTCTTACTGAGGCTGACCAGGGAGCTCCTCCACTCATGGGATTTTACTCTCTTTTGCAACAGTTTCTTCCTTCTGTTGTACACATATATCCTACATATGGATGAATACTTATGCCTAAATAATCACAAATAGCCACCTATCAGTAATACTTACAATTGTTAATGGAGACAAAACCTTTATTCTTGATATACCATTGTTCTTGTGGACCAGACAAGGACCATAGCAATGTGGGTGCAGTCTATAGTCACTAAAACCACAAGGACATGGATTGTTTTGTAGAGTGACACCATAGTGCTGTTTCTGTCCTCTGTTTTCATCTGAAGCCAAATAGGCTTCTCTACCTGCCACATCAAGGAACTGGTGTAGCGTTCTTGAGACAAATGCTTACAATATACTCACTGTGTTCCTTGATCATTGCCAGAAGGTCCCTGTAGTAAGAATAGTCAGAGCTGCACATAAGTCAATTTCTACAAGGATTAGCATTCAACACATCCAATGAGATTCCAGCTGAGGACAGCACATGTCCACTAGCTGTTGCGTGGTATCTCTAACCATACAGCAGTGACAAACTATGTCCACGATGGCATGTTAGGCATGGTCTGATTTTTCTGCAGTGCAGAGGGTGATGATGCACCCTGTCATGTACATTGGCTGCAAGAATGAATGATGTCTAACATATGCCACTCAACTATTACAACTGCTACACCTGCCATCATTGTGGGATCTCTCTACCTGTTCACTGAGGAATCCTAATGTACAAACTTCCTGGAGGATTAAACTGACTGTCCAGTTATTATACATTTATGAATGATTCCACCATATTGTTTATGATCATTTGCATTTTCAGTGGTGCTCATTCACATAATGTTCTTCATTTTCATATTATTATTTGGTTATTAGCATATGACTTTAACCACACAGTTTCACCTGCTTGCTTGATGGTGCTACCTGTGTCTCTGAATCAGTCTCACCCTAAGTGCTGTGGCTTCTTTTTGAGTAATTTTCCCTAACACATTTTGCTGTATGTTTCTAAGTTCCAGGGACAATCTTACCTGCTCTAGGGAAGTTGTCCGTTTTAAAATGAATTTTTTTTGAGGAATATGTTCATGACCAATTTGACAGTTTTCTGCCAATGGAATGATCATTTTTAGGGAGAAAACTAGGAATATGTGAATCACCTTAATGATAACCCAGCAGTAAAGTGCATTTGTGCATTTTATACAGAGACTGAATTAATGCTTGAATATAACTGATTTTAGCTACTTAAGAGACTGATTATATTCTGTCACTTTATTCATTGAAATCTGCTGCAACCTGCCGAAAACATCTATTGAAATCTGCAGCAACCTGCAGAAAACATGCCAGCCCACTACAAACTATTTCTCCTTATAATTGCATACATGTGTACTGCTTTATATTTGCTCAGCAGACCTGAGGCGGTCACTAGCAATGCAACATTTCACAGCTCATTAGTAGCAGCCCTGATGACAATTAACGAACAAGGATGAATCTGAAATCAGCAATAACAGCAAATATACAACATTCAAAAAAGGTAGGAAAACAGGAAAACATGAATGATTAAATACTGTTTTTCTTGCGTGACAGATAATCATTTGCTGACCATTTCCTGACCATTCAGAAATTTAAAATGAAAGTTGCTAATACAAAATAAGAAGCCGTTGAAGGTTGGGCGTCGGGCTGGCAACTCGGCACCATAAAAAACAACTGCCAATCATTAGCGGACCGGAGTTCCGCTGTGGCGACCCCTAATCGGGAAAAGCCGAAAGACCAACAACAACTTTCAAATCTTCAAAGGAGAAATAGAGGGAAAAACAAAAATATTATTATTTTTTTTTCTTCATAGGGACAGCAATGCATTATGTAAAATGTCTTCTAGATTCTTGATGTGCAAGCAAATATTTAAAAAGCACCAAAACTGGAAAATGATTAAAAATGATTCTAAAGACCTGCGTCTGGAACATCTCTCCCCGGGCCTCCACTGAAAACAGGCTCTGTTGAACCTAGTCGGACTTTCCCGTTCAACAAATGTTAAATAAATAAATAAAAATAAATAAACAAATGCGGTTATTACAATGAAAAGCTTTTGAAGAAACCATGACTATAACGCATATTGGTACAGAGTAGGCTGGCTGCATAAAAGGTAAAAGGACAAAGGGCACCCTTACTTGAAACCAGCAATGTGATAACAGAATTTTCAGATAACTTTTTTTATATATATTTTGATGTACAGCATCTACGTAGATGATCATAAAAACTGTGTGTGTGTGTGTGTGTGTGTGTGTGTGTGTGTGTGTGTGTGTGTGTGTGTGTGAGTGTGTCTGCACGAGTGACTTTGTCTTCAGAGCAAAGTGATTCACTGACTGTGTCTTCTCCAGATTGTTGGTAGGAAGGTTGTTCAGCCTTTTTACTTCCAAATGAACATCCTAGATCTCCTTTAACATAAAAGAGCAATTCCTTCTGTTTATATTTTTTTCCGACATGACATGGTTATCCTCATATATGTGGCTAGACCATTTAAAACTGTTGTGTAATGTTTCGTCAGTCTATACAATAATGTTTATACTATACTTTTAATCATTGTATTCTGCTTAGTAATGAATGTTACATCTTTCTGAAAGCTAACTGCAGCAATAGCATATCTCCGTAAAGTGTCTGTAAAACTACCCGTAAAGTCTCCTTCATTCCTGGTTATGCTATCACTATAATGGTTACAAATGCCTCCCAAGGGCTGAATAGCCAGCTGCAGATTTTCACAAGCACTGGATAACACTTGCCCCTGCTATACAGAAATCAACTGCCTAACCTGCCTTTCTTATCATCTATGGGTCATAACTTACAAACAGGCTACAGGGGAGTATCTTTGATTTTAAAGACAAAGCCTAGGGTAAACTCCCAGATGGTCTTCTCTGTTAAGTGTGAAAAACCTTTGCAACAGTCTTTGAAATTCCTCGTGTATGAGCAGAAAATCAATTACTTCTTCATATGTCTTGACTTGCCTATGTATTTAATTTGCTGTGCCTGACAGAGTATTAGAGTACAGCTGCATGTGAAGAAGGCAGGAAAAAAAAAGATTAATCTTGATAGCATATTACTCAGATTATAACTCATATCATCATCTTTCTTCATTGTACATTTCAGCAGAATTTTAACTTGCATGGCCAATCAGGATTCTTTGAATCCATGCCTATGCAGACGCTATAGTTACTACCTTTTAAAATGCTCATAGTGGGACATTGTTTACAGAAATGTGACATTTATCAGGAATAGTAACACTATAACCAATTAAAAACACTGGACATTTCTTTTTTGCCAAAATAAAAGCTAACTGTTATATAATTAGGATAGTTTATTTTGTTTCATTTCATTTTAGAGTATTTCAGACACAAAATATTTGTTTTGTGCAACTATTAAAGGACAGTTAAAATATTTGTTTTAAAATCTCATGACAATTGTCATTTTCTATTTTCTTTTTAGGGACTGTCCTAACTAAAGAAGGAAATACAGTAACCCTAGTGGAAGCAAGTAGTGAATAAGGAAACTTTGGACAGGGCAGCTATGCTTGAGGGTATTGGTTTGATAAAGAATCTGAGATTATTTCCTGTTGTTGAGTACTTACTGAAAGTGTTCTGCCAGAATACAGTTTTTTTTTTCAGTTTGACTCCTTCATAGGCATTTACTAGACTTGCAGTCTACGGGACCATCGAAGTGCCTAGTTCAAATTCTCATTTGCTGCCAAACACTGTCTGGTTAAGTGACTTGCTCAAGATTACACAGTAGACAAACGAGGGCTGATGGAGTCAAACCCTGTACCACAGGAGCTACAACTCCCAGCCTTAACACTCTGTGCAAATGGCCAGACCTTGTTACCCTAATATTATCTGTGAGTGACAGAATGCAAATTTTAATATGTCTGAACTACCACTCCCCAAATTATAGACATTAAAGTAAAAGTTTAAAAAGGGTCTTCTAGTTTGCCTGACAGTGAAGACCTGTTTTTGAACCACATCGGTTTACTAATCTCACTAAACTTCAGAACATTTAAACTGCCACAGGTTGTATTCACTAACATCATGGTTGCAGTCATTCTAATACTGCTTAGAGAATGGGCAACGTGTTCATCACCACCCTGATTGCCTGATTGGAGAGTGAACATTCTCAAGCAGGGTGTTAATGTACAGGTAACGCCCGCTGAAAACTAATCTCTTGCTTCATAGCAGCATATTAAGTGTTTTGTTTCAGGGCACCAGTGCTGTGTTCTGTTTTTACTGAATTTTAGACCTTCAAATGTTTACTGCACAGTTCAAAATGCATTCTGTTTTACTGATTTCTTTGTCAGAACAGTCTGAAGAGCAGACTCATCTGAGGATTGTGCAAATGAGACTGATTATAGAAATTTGGAAGTCAGTGGGGATGAAGTTAGTGATGGCTCCTGGGACCTTAGCTTCTATGAACGTCATAACAAAAAATTCCACCCGAGTAACTGCAGAGAACAAATGCTTTATGAACTCGCTTATACCTCCTTTTAGACTTTGCAGTGTTGAGAAACACTATCTTTCAATCACCTGTGGTTCTTCTTAGGTTCTGGACAGAATCACAGGAGTTTGATGTGCTAGGAAAGTATATTCTTTTTGTTTCCTTGCCACTAGGGATTTGAATATATATTTGTTAAGGATTATGTAATGTGGTTCACAGTTGTACAACCATAGTAGGAAGGTGAAAAGTTAAAAAAATTAGGTAACCATTTGAAATGTTGGGACCCACTAGAGAGAGTCTCGAAATACTAAGACTGAATGGCCGAAAACAGACTTACATATATTAAGTCCGAGATGGCATTTCAAAGAATTTTCCCTTTTCTCCAAGTTATAGCAATCTTGGAGTTGATATATATAATTTCAGGGGGTGCAGGAGGACTTGTTCCCCTGCAAAAAGAAGTTTAAAGGAGAAGATCTATTTTCGACATTCAACCATCTTCGGGTTTTCAGTCTTTTCTTTTCGGCTTGTTGGCACTTGGTATTTTGAGTGCTGATATTTCAATAGAGAGCCAAAAACTGATGCCTACATATATTGAGTATAGGACAAATGTTGAACAGACGAGTAAAGTATATAAAGGGGGATACCGGATTACCTTATTTGCCTCCTGAAGAATCCGTACGCAGCTCAGGAAGCAACAGTTACAAACAAATACAGAACAACTGACTGCTTCAAGATTAGGAAGGAAATATGTGACAACTGATTACTTAAAGAGTGGGAAAGGAATGAGACGAGATCATATTTTGGCATCCTTCTTACGTAATTTACTATCTGAATTTATCATTTGAAATAATGGATAAGAAGGATCAGATGCTGGAATCAAAGTTGCTGGGAGAATTGTTAAGAACCTCAGATATGCAATGATACCACTCTGATGGCTAAAAAATGAGAAAGAGTTGAAAAGCCTATTGATGAAGAGTCTATGTTAGGCTACTGAAAAGGATAACACTTGAATGGCTGAATTTCGAATGGGATACAGCAAAACGGAAAATTAGCGAAGAATGAGAACATTGAAAATAAATGCATCAAATGGCCAAATCATCACAGAGCTGGGAAAGACACATGCACTTTAAAGCAAGTGCAAATGTGAAAACAATGAATTAGATTTATTAACAGCTACAGGTTAAGTGCTTTCGTCCCACTGAATCCTGAGACTTCATTAGAAGTAATAGCAGTTGCCCAGTCTCCTTTAATGCAGTACATTCAAAAATCACATGGCAAATAATCACAAATCCCTACAATTAATAAATATAAATGTATATATACAAACACAACTAGGGTCATGATATATCAGGTTTTTATAGCTTGACTGCCCTTAATTTGAGTGCACTGTTTAAAAACCTGTGTTTGTGCAGTTTTTGTGCTTGTATTACCTCAGCAAGATCTTACTTGGGTGTCCTGCAGAGTACTACAGCAGCAGAAAGAGAAAAGGGAGACTTTGAGTGGATTAAGTACCTCTGTTTTTATTGCTTATTTTTGCTAGCTGCACTATTCCGAGCGTTTTTTTTATTAACTTTGCAACTTATTTGAACTTTTTTTTTTGAATTCTGATGCTTGCACTTTAACTGATCATTTTTAAGTGTTTTTCAACTATTGAACTGTTGAGGGCTACAGACTCAAGTGCGATAGCCATTTTTCTGCTTTAAAAGTGTATGTTTTACTATATCTGTTTTAATTTTTGAAAAAAAAAACAAACAAAAAAAACCCCAAAAAACAAAAAATCCCCTCTCTCTACTCATTTCCCACCTTTCTATAACAAGTAGAGTCTGTTTTTCAGATTTTGCTGAATTCTGGGCTGTTTTGTAGTTTCTGTGTTGCCCAGACCTTTCTAAGATAGAAGGAAGCTTCTCTGTTCATCAGTGAGAGTGGTGAGCTTTGAGCAGCTTATCTGTCACTGGAGGAGTGGTTTCAGCTCAGAATCTGTAGTTTTATTGGCCATTTTGGACTATCCCTTTCATCTTTCTGTTTAAAAAACCCCTGTTTGCGCGGTTTTGCACATTGCGCAGTGCCATTTAACTAGGGTTAAACTACTTCTGGTGCCAGAAAGTCTGCTCTTCTAATTTTCCCATAGAACTAGCCAGTTTTCTAGTTTTAGCACTCAAAACTGTTTCTTTGTGCTCAGAACTTGTTCAAAACATGTTGCAAGCACTAAATAATCTACAAATTACTGCAGCACTCAAATTTCCTCACTTGTTAGGAGGAAAACAGTTTTTAGTACTTAAATTAATAAGCACCTATCCATGGATGTCTAAGAGTCAGCTCCAGGTATTTTCCCCTGTCCACCTGATGAATCTGGGCATCTTGGGGCAATGTAGCAATTACCTCATGTACACTGACAACCCTCTCCTCCTACCACCCAACACTACAACGTGTGAGAGATGCAATTATATAGCCAAACTGGAAGCCAAGCTCTCTCCAGCCAAGACTGTACTAGACAGTCAAGAGGAGAAGGTAAACACCTGCATGACACCACACTCAACACATAGTCCATCAAAACCTACACCACCTAAACTCACACATAGTAATACAAAACACACATCTACATTCATAGAGGCTCTCAATAAAGATCTGCCCAAACAACAGAGACCCCCAAAGCTGAAACACAAGCAAACACCACCCCCTAACACTACCCAAATGACACACAGCCCACAAAATCAGTGTGCCACTCTATCTCAGCCCATATGGCCAAACAATGTACCCAACACACTAGTCATAGCTGACTCTATAGTCAGGCACACTGATGTCCCACTCATCAGGCTAAACAAGGAGAAAGTTACTATCAGCTGCTTGTCGGGTGCCAGGATCCGCCACATAATACAAGCAGTCAGGTCACTCCACAACAAGTACAAATATGACTTTGTCATTGTCCATGTTGGTATGAATGACCTGAGATGTAACTCCCTGGACTACATGACAAGAGATATGGAGGACCTCTCGGATCATGTAGCCGGGGCAGGTATGACCCTAGCCCTGAGTAGCATCCTGCCATCACCCAGAATGATACCACAATACAAGGACAAAATGATTGACTTCAACAATTAGCTAAGCTTCTGGTGTCATTCTAAGGGGATCCAGTGTCTGTCTGCCTGGGACGACATGATCAACAGACCATGATGCTTTGCCAGAGATGGCCTGCACCTGTTGCCCCTAGGATTCTGGATACTGGCTAAGGCTCTTGCCACTCCTATAGTGCCTTTTTCAGGCAAGGTTCAAATGACAAACTCACCAACATAGCAGATATAAGCAAGCAAAATCTGAGGGTAGTGCAACTCAATGCTAGAAGTCTAAACCTCAAAATGCACTCACTTGAGGCACTCCTTAAAAGGGAGAACATCGACATCTGTGCAGTGATGGAGATCTGGTTCAAGGCTCCAGAGAGCACCCCTGCATTAACAGGCTATAACTCATACCACACCTTTCGGCCACCTAACCTGGACCGAAACACTAAAGGAGGAGGCATGTCCATATTCATTAAGGATATCCACACCTCCAGGCTAGTTGCACAACATAATCCATCTGAAATTATCCAAGTACAACTAACACTGGGCAAGACTGCAATCCAGGTTGTAGCTTGTTATAGATCCCCCACCATGCCCCAGGATGCCCACTCCAAATTTCTTGATATACTGGGTAATATTAAGGTACAGCCCAATACCCTAATAATGGGTGATTTCAACTACCCCACTATCAACTGGGAAAACTACTCATGTACTAACTCATTTGCTCAACACTTTCTGGAATTCATAAATTCCAATGCCCTGGATCAGCTTGTCCATACCCCCACCAGGGGCAGCAATATCCTGGACCTGGTCATTACCAATATGGGCAACCGATGTTCCACACCAGAGGTCAACTCCTCGCTGGTCAGATCCGACCACAAGCTAATCACCCTAGACATCAATATCCTGCCCCCCCCCCATTAAGGAAACCACAGTAAAAAACTTCTCCAAAGCCAACTTCATGCTTCTTAAGATAGAATTGGCAAGCTTCACAACACCCATACAGACAGAAAATAGGGGTACGACTGCTGAATCCTATACAAATGCACTGTATAAGCACATACGTGAGTGCATGGATCATGCCATCCCCAACCGAACCAAGACACTATCCTCCAAAAAAAGGAAGCCAATCTGGTGGTCCCCTGCATAAACAAACTCTACAACAGAAGGAAGAAGCTGTTGCAAAAAAAAGAGTAAAATCCCATGATTGCAGGAACTCTGGTCAGCTTCAGTAAAAAGCTGAGATCCCTCATAAAATCCTCCAAATCTAGTTACAAAAATAAAATCACCACTGATTCTAAAGACAACCACAGAGCATTCTGTAGCTATGTCAAGAATCTCAATGTCGACAGTCAGATCTGCTCTGAGCTACAGCACAATGGCACTAGATATACAGAACCAACTGATATTGCCAACATCCTGGCAGATAGGTTCAGTGCAAACTTCACCCGCCTCACCCCCCCAAAGCACCCATCACTATACCAGAAGAATGCAAAGCCCCTGTAATCACGGCTGTACAAGTAAAGACCTCAGTCTCCAAAGCCAAGAACACAGCATCCATGGGACCTTACAACATCCCAGGCTGTGTTCTGCATGAACTACAGAATGAACTGACACCCTACCTAAGTACCATGTTCAGTCATAGCCTCACTTCAGGCTTTGTGCCTACTGAATGGTGCACAGCAATGGTTATCCCACTCCACAAAGGGTGCGCCACCATGGGCCCTGGGAACTACGACGCCATTAGCCTGACGAGCCTGGTCTGCAAGGCCATGGAATGTATCATATTGGAGCTTATAAACAAGGACATAGGTAACCTCCAAACTGTGGACCCCACTCAGTTTGGGTTTGTAAAAGGTAGGTCATGTGTCCTAAGCCTTCTTTGAAGCAGTCACTAGAGCTGTGGACAAGGGTAAGGTGGTGCACACAGCCTATCTTGACCTTGCCAAGGTTTTTGACACCATCCCCCACTCTGGAATTATAGATAAACTCACTAGACTGGGCATAAATCCCTATGGCAAAAGATGGATGGCCAACTGGCTCACTGACAGAACCCACACAGTGAAAGTAGCCAACTTCAAATCCAACTTCAGACCAGTGACAAATGGAGTACCACAGGGCTCAATCCTGGGTCCTCTCCTGTTTGGCATCTACTTCACAGAAGTCCAGGCTCATACAGCAGGTCTTTGGCTAATGAAGTTTGCAAACAACTGCAAACTAGGTGTCATAATAGAATCGCCTAACGATGTGGGCATTCTACAAATGGGCCTCACTGAGACTGATGCTTGGTGTCTAAGTCATGGCCTCAAGCTCAATGCCAAGAAGTGCATTGTCATCCCTTTTGGGAAAAACACTGTACCCATGAACTACCACATAGGCAGTAGCCTACTAAACACCAAAAGTGTGATAAAAGACCTTGGGACACATGTGGACAGTAGTCTCTCCTTTGATAATCAGATCACCACAGTAGTCAGAAAATCCTTCCTCATCACAAAGGGGTTCACCTCCAGAAAAAAAGAGGTCATTGTTCCTCTGTACTCATCCCTCATCAGACCCATTATAGAGTACAATGCCCCATTTGGCATGTACCTCGCAAGACATCTACAACTAAAAAGGCCACAGAAATACCTTACTAAGAGGATTACTGGCCTCAAACAGATGCCATACGCAGACCATCTCAAAAAACTCCAGTTCTACTCCATCACTTATCACCTACTCAGAGGTGACCTCTGGCTAACATACAAAGCCATGTCAAACCCAGATCTGTTGGAGATGCTACACTTAAAGAAACCCCTCTGAGCCACATGCTCCAGGGGCCTAAACCTTGCCACCACAATAAACAGAACATGCTGGAAGGATAGATTCCTGTCCCAGAGACTTCCCATGCTCTGGAACAGACTACTCATTCATGTCAAGCAAAGCTCCTCATTAGCCCTCTTTAAGAAAAATCTCAACAATTGGATGGGAAATAAGAAATTCACCCTGGGGATCAGTTCTGCAGCTCTGCTAGACAGGGGCACAGGAAAATAACTTTCTTGGGTGGCGAAAGCCAGGGAACCTTTTTGGCAAGGCTTATATAGGCCCCCAGGGCCAATAGCCTAGTACCTACCTATGAACCTACACTGCTCAATCATACTATGTCATTCAATCGGGGGGGGGGGGGGTTGCATCTAGTCTCATCTGAAATAACAATTTATGATATTTAAGCTTGTTTTCCCATAAGCCACCCCTTGGATTTAAAGGCATTTGTTTTAAAATAAAAAATACATGCATTTTATTTTTCCAGTAATAACATACAGCTATGAGGGCTGGAATAAACGTAAGGCTGCAAATTGAAAAGTCAGCATTATTTTATTTAAATTCTTTTAACTGAATTTTCAGCAAAACAAACTGGAAAAACAATATACATCAAAAAATTGACTGAAGAAACATTCCCTCAGAAAGGAATATTTCAGTTACACAGTCTTTGTAAATACAGTGACATATGGGCAGTTTCAGACAAATTACATTTGATATTCTCCATATCAATCATGTAGTGAGCAAAATCTTTTTTCTATGTAACAAATGTTTTATTACAAGGATTTTATTAGTAGTACACTATTATTCTCCTTGGTCATTTCAAGAGTTTATTCAGGATCACCCTGAATTTCCTTCTAATTTAGTTTTCCATTCCTTTACTATCACTGTTTTAACTGCAGGATTCAGGAGCAGGAATATTTTCTTTTCTTTTCTCTTCTATAAATCTGTGTACCCTCACTTCCAAATCCATAGAATTTCGAAGATCAACGTGTCTGCTTTCCAAAACTACATCTACCCTGAGCTCTTAGACATGTACAAAACATAGTGGACCTGCCTTCCTTAAATAACCTGTTGGGAGTTAGACATCAGAAGTGTAGAATCTTGTGCTGCAGGTCCCACACTTGTGTCTATTTTTTGAGAGTGTAACAGTTACACTAAACCTCTCAAAATTGGACTTCACAAAGTCTGAATTCCTTTTGTATTTCCAACTCCTTCTGCATTCTGTGGATTGCATTCCTATTTTTTTCTTGCATATGTTTTATTAGATAACCCTATCTTTCCTTTTTTTACACCCCCCATTGCTCCAGGATGCCTGCAGTTTGTTCTGTCTTTCTTTCTTTCTTAAGTAAGTTCTGTTTATGTAATTATGTACACACTTATCATTATTTCACTAGAATTGCATATTGGGTCTGTAACAGTTGGAAAGATTAAAATCAACTTCGTACCCTTCTCTTACCACATTGGTACCTACAAGGTACTTCCATATTCTAATGCCCCAGCTTTCCCCCACATTTCTGTCCCTTCCTGTACCTACCCCCAGCACCTTCTCATTATCTTAAATCACATCATGGTCTTGTAAACCCTACCTTGTATGCCCTAGCAGTGACAATGCCATCTCCTAGTCTTTCTGTTTTTAACCCTTGTATCTTGTCTGACATTTTCCATTTATAATAACCCCATCTCCATAAATTAGTGCAGCAATAGCAACTCAAGGAGATTATTGTTAATGTAGTTGGTATGTGCTCTGAAATATACATCTCTCAGATTTCATAGTCTATGATTTGTTCTAAGTCTTTCCTGTTAAATAAGAAATAGTCCTGTCTGCCCCTCTGAAGTACAAACAATGGAATAAAAATCCACCAAGCTGTACGAACTCTGCAACACACTTTATTATTAAGCACTTTTCGTCCAACTGAATCGTTGGACTTCCTCAGATAAAATGTAATTAAAATTCATGGATTTAAATACAACTCTCAAATGGTCAGGTGACCTACTCATTACATATTTAAAGAAAAGTAACTTGTTTAAATACAAATCCATTGTGAATATATTAAGTTAATTATGTTATTTAAAACATTTATGTTATTTAAAAACATTTATGTTATTTAAAAACATTTTACAGCCAGTCAACAAAATATTTTCCACAAAAACTTATTCTTTTTAAAATAAATATTTACCTACATGTGAAAACATTTATGTAATCATATAAATATAAAAATATATTTATGAAGTATCATTTTATGAATCTAAACATATACAAGACTAGATATTCTATATTTTAAGCATCTGAACTATCTTGATTCTGGTCAGATATATATATATATATATATATATATATATATATATATATATGGGTCACCTTTAGATGCCCGACAACGCGTTTGGCCGACACGGAATCCGACGGGACGAGAATACCGACAACGCAGATGACCGACAAGGTGAGAACCCGACGGACTCGGTAAGTGTGCGATCGAGTGAGGGATTTAGTGTTAGGGAGCGGACAGGTAAGTGTGCGATAGTGAGGGACTGTGGGTGTAGGGGTGGGTTAAGTGAGTTAGGGTTAGGGTGCAGGTAGGGTGTGTGTGCGATAGTGAGGGACTGTGGGTTAGGGGTGGGTTAAGTGAGTTAGGGTTAGGGTGCAGGTAGGGTGTGTGCGATAGTGAGGGACTGTGGGTTAGGGGTGGGTTAAGTGAGTTACGGTTAGGGTGCAGGTAGGGTGTGTGCGATAGTGAGGGACTGTGGGTTTAGGGGTGGGTAAGTGAGTTAGGGTTAGGGTGCAGGTAGGGTAAGTGTGCGGTAGTGTCGGACCTTAGGGTTAGGGTTTGGGTTAGGGATAGTGCATGTGTTATGTAGTGTACTGTGTTGTTTACGTGTAGTGTGTTGGTGTAATGGTTTTCGGTGTTTTGCGTTGTCGGCGTTTTTTGTTGTCGGTCTTTTGGTGTCGGTCATTAGTGTGTCGGGCAAACGCGATTTCGAGGATATAAAGGTGATCCATATATATATATATATATATATACATACATATACTTTACCCCCTAACCATTTATCATGCATACCTTTATACAAAATAACAATGCACAATGCTGAGGAAGGTGTATATGCATGTATACAAAAAAATAGAAAAAAATAGAAAATCAGTATACTTACATACACATATACTTATATGTAAATATACCATTCACTTTTTAATTTTAGTAAGCACATAATAGAACATTTGTCATTAAGGCCTGGATATATATATAGGCATTGAGCCTTACTTGCCAAATTAATTCTAATTTCTCTAATAATAGAGAATGAGGGCCACCCCTAGGGTCAATATTAATCTGATCTATGACCTTAAACTTGAATTTATGATCTGGGAAAACAGATATATGCCTTGCTAAAGCATTTTCTTCTTTATGTTTGTTTATGCTGTACAAGTGTTCATACACTCTATCTCTTAATCTACAGTCTGTTTTCCCAATATAAAATGATGGACAAAATTGGCATTTTGCCACATAAACCACTCCCTTAGAGTTGCAATTAAATTTACATTTACTAACTATTTTTTGACCGTTGATGCTTGTGCTGATTCCTTGCTCCATTATGTTACAGTAGGGACAGTTGGCACACTGAGTCATACCTATCTTGGAAGTAGATATCTTTTTCTGCTTCTCTAACAAGTTTTTGAAATTTCACCCTCTTCTCAAAACAAAATTAGGAGTGTCACCCATTTTGGATGCCAAAAACATGTCTTCTTTAAATATACTCCAATTTTGATGATAATGTTTTTAATGTTTTTAATATCAAGAGAAAAGGTCAAAATACATGCCAAATTAAAGTTTACCCTTTTGTTTTGTTCTTCCGTTGGTAACATAACCAAATTATCAATGTTATTGTCAACATTGTTTATTTGTCTATTCTGTTTTAATATGGGATTATATTGTCCAATACTTCTTTTAAGTTTGACTTCCTCTATTAGGTCATCTAACAGTTTAACAGGGTATGCTCTTCTTAGAAACATCCTTTTTAGATTAACACATTCATCAAAGAAGTCCTGTTCAGTAGTGGTCATTCTTGCTGCTTGTACTAACTGACTCTTCATTACTAACGCTTCTGATGAAAAGGGTGTGCGCTTGTACAGTGCAGGAAGGTGTTGGAATAAGTAGATTTTCTAAAAATCTTAGCTTCCAAGTTATGTTCCCTGTTTTTATTTAACTCAACATCTAAATAAGATATAGAATGTTCTTCAAAAGCATATGTAAAATATAGAAAGTCTGATGTAGTATTTAACCATTGGACTAACCTATTTGCTATGTTCTTATTTCCATCTATTAACATGAAGATATCATCCAGGTATCTTGTATAAAATTTAATAATATTTTGAAATTCCTGGTTCCCTAGAATATGTGTGTTCCCAGTGTAACATCACTAGATTTGCATAGCTGGAACCACATGGGGAACCCATTGCTACTCCCTTAGTTTGAATATAATACTCGTTGTTAAAAAATATAAAATTATTAGTTAGTATAATGTCCAATAATTCTGCTACTAATGAAATTTCTTGCTCTGGGGCACCCTTCTCTCACATTCTCATACTAGCCCATCCAATACCCTGTTCATGAGAGATACTGGTGAAAAGGTCCCTAACATCTATCGTTAGGAAATTATACTCGATTCTATAATCTAAGGTGTTTAACTTGTCTAAAAATGACCAAGAATCCTTAGAAATAACTTCCTCTGTTGTGACTTTTTCATAATAGAATCTACGAACTTAGCACAAGCATATGTAGATGAAGCTCTCCCATCCACTATAGGTCTAAGTGGGGGGTCTTTTATGTATTTATGAAGTTTAGGAACCCCAAACATACAAGGGGTCCTTGGTGAAAGTATTTGTAGGTAATTGTATATGTGCATGTCTATTCTAACTTCTATAAATAAATCATTCAGATAAATTCTAATACGCTATTTTGCTATATTCAATTCATTTAAGGAGGCTTCTGAATATGCATCAGACTCCAAAATATTTTGGATTTTCATATCATAATGATGAATATCCATAAAAACTAGTCTGCCTCCTTTGTCCGGTTTCATTACACGGACTTTTGCATAACATAACAAATTAAATAAGTCTTTTTCCTCATTACTTAAATTAAACTTGTAATCAGCTTCTGATTTGCTCAGTTTTCTAAAATCCAACTCACACATTTTTTAAAAAATAGATAATAAATTATGTAATGGTGGATTAAAACAATTAGATACTTTAAATTCACTAACAGTGCTACCCTGTGCACCCAAAAGCTGATGCAAATTCAATTTTCTGACAAACATTTTGAGATCACAAATTAATTGTGCTATATTCATTCTGTTTGTAGGAATGAATGACAAACCTTTAACCAGAATATTAACCAAATCTTCAGAAACCTTAAACGAAGAATAGTTATAAATGGAGAAATCCTTCACTTTATTTTTAATAACACAAAGCTCCTTTTCAAGCGAGTTAGCAGTGGTTATCGCCTGTTGTTGTTCCTCCTCCATTTGTTGTAATAATTGCAAGGCCTGCCCCTGGCAAAATCTTTCCTCGAAGACTGTGCTACTGCTTGCTGCTGGTTATTTGATTGTTTATTATTATTATTAGAGTTTCCATTATGGTCTCTAATACGATCACTTCTCCTTACATTTTCTGCCTCCTGGTTGTCAGAACAGTTACTTGTTTCATTTCTAGTCCTCTGCGGGGAAAAAGAAGAAGAAGGCGTAGCAGTTGCTGGCATGTTGACTTCATAATTAGCAGCAGCCGATTCGGGCTGGTTGCTTTGCTGTTTAGAAACCCATGCTTGAGATGATGGTAGGCATGGATACGCTACACCCGTTTGATATTGGAGACTGTCTCTGTTTAACTTTTTGACTTTGGTTAATCTAATTTTTGTCAAATGCTGATCTATACTTTGAAAGATACAATTATAATCGTACTTGTATCTTTCAAAGTCCAAGTGAGTTTTGACTTGGTTATCCAGTCTTGCAATTATAACCATAAGCTCTTCTAGCATTAGGTTATAATGTTTCACAATAACTTGTAATAATTGAAAACCCTGTTGATTGAATAAGTTAACTAATTCCATATGGAAATCAGAATCCGGAATTAATTTGGTAGGGTACTGCCACATCCTTAACCCTTTCGGGACCATTTCCAGTCTAATGCACTCTTGGAAGTACTCAACTTCCAACCGAAGCTTTTTGTATTTGAACATATTCTGGTCAAATTGATTTAATAAATCAGCAAGTGATGTATTACCTCTGGCTGGGTTACCTGTCCCTTGAACAATGTTAGAAGTAAAAAAAAAACAACTGGAGACGCAAGCCAGTCTTTTAATACTGGTGACCCCATAAGCCTCGAGTGGATATTCTGTTGTACATCCTGCTGGAATTTGGACACCCGACTTGTGTCCGCTGAACCTTCCCGGTTATTCACAACAATAGTAGCAAAAGTCTGTGTTGAATTTTGTTCATTAGGCTGGTTTTGTTGTACATTAAACATTCCCTTTCCTCAGGAGATGTACCTGCTTGAAAATTCTGACTCGGTTGTTGTAAGGGTGTAGTACCTTGATGCTGCTGCTGCTGACTGGATGTCACTGCATCTAAACGATTATTCAACGTTTCAACTTTTTGTGATAAAAGTTGAATAAGTGCTGTTAACCTCCCCACTGCTTCTGATTCAGTAGTGGAATCTACAGACAGTTCAGGTGTGGAATTCAGAGAGTTGTTAGCCATGGCGGAACACCAAACTCACTTCCAAAATGACAAAAAAACTCAAAAAACAAACAATAGAATAAAAATCCACCAAGCTGTACGAACTCTGCAACATACTTTATTATTAAGAGCTTTTTGTCCAACTGAATCGTTGGACTTTCTCAGATAAAATGTAATTAAAATTCATAGATTTAAATACAACTCTAAAACGGTCAGGTGACCTACTCATTACATATTTAAAGAAATGTAACTTGTTTAAATACAAATCCATTGTGAATATATTAAGTTAATTATGTTCTTTAAAATATTTATGTTATTTATAAAATGTTTTATAGCCAACCAACAAAAATATTTTCCACAAAAACTTATTCTTTTTAAAATAAATATTTACCTACATGTGAAAACATTTATGTAAACATATAAATATAAAAATATATTTATGAAGTATAATTTTATGAATCTAAACATATAGATGATCTAATAGAGGAAGTCAAACTTAAAAGAAGTATTGGACAATATAATCCCATATTAAAACAGAATAGACAAATAAATAATGTTGACAATAACATTGATAACAATTTGGTTATGTTACCAACGGAAGAACAAAACAAAAGGGTAGACTTTAATTTAGCATGTATTTTAACCTTTTCTCTTGATATTAAAAACATTAAAAACATTATCATCAAAAATTGGAGTATATTTAAAGAAGACATGTTTTTGGCATCCAAAATGGTGATACTCCTAATTTTGTTTTGAGAAGAGGGTCAAATTTCAAAAACTTTTTAGAGAAGCAGAAAAAGATATCTACTTCCAAGATAGGTATGACTCAGTGTGGCAACTGTCCCTACTGTAACATAATGGAGCAAGGAATCAGCACAAGCATCAACGGTCAAAAAATAGTTAGTAAATGTAAATTTAATTGCAGCTCTAAGGCAGTGGTTTATGTGGCAAAATGCCAATTTTGTCCATCATTTTATATTGGGAAAACAGATTGTAGATTAAGAGATAGAGTGTATGAACACTTGTACAGCATAAACAAACATAAAGAAGAAAATGCTTTAGCAAGGCATATATCTGTTTTCCCAGATCATAAATTCAAGTTTAAGGTCATAGATCAGATTAATATTGACCCTAGGGGTGACCCTCATTCTCTATTATTAGAGAAATTAGAATTAATTTGGCAAATAAGGCTCAGTGCTTATATATATCCAGGCCTTAATGACAAATGTTCTATTATGTGCTTACTAAAATTAAAAAAGTTTAGAAAGGTGAATGGTATATTTACATATAAGTATATGTGTATGTAAGTATACTGATTTTCTATTTTTTTCTATTTTTTGTATACATGCATATACACCTTCCTCAGCATTGTGCATTGTTATTTTGTATAAAGGTATGCATGATAAATGGTTAAGGGGTAAAGTATATGTATATATATTTATCTGACCAGAATCAGGATAGTTCAGATACTTAAAATATAGAATATCTAGTCTTGTATATGTTTAGATTCATAAAATTTTACTTCATAAATATATTTTTATATTTATATGTCTACATAAATGTTTTCACATGTAGGTAAATATTTATTTTAAAAAGAATAAGTTTTTGTGGAAAATATTTTGTTGGCTGGCTGTAAAATGTTTTTAAATAACATAAATGTTTTTAAATAACATAAATATTTTAAAGAACATAATTAACTTAATATATTCACAATGAATTTGTATTTAAACAAGCTACTTTTCTTTAAATATGTAATGAGTAGGTCACCTGACAGTCTTAGAGTTGTATTTAAATTCATGAATTTTAATTACATTTATTTTGAGGAAGTCCAACGATTCAGTTGGCTGAAAAGTGCTTAATAATAAAGTGTGTTGCAGAGTTCGTACAGCTTGGTGGATTTTTATTCTGTTTGTTTTTGAGTTTTTTGCCCCTCTGACGTATTTCATTCACAAAAAATGTATACCTCAGTTGGGATCTATGCAGCTATGTCTAAACATCCACCTGTTCATTACTGGCTCTTTAGTTTTAGATATTGCCTCAATTTATTGTGATATTTCTTCCCCTATATAGTCTGTCTGAAGCCTTGTCTGTTGTGACATTAAAGGCCCCTCCAAACACTTGTATATAATGTTCTGCATTAAAGGCATGTTCCATAGCACAAGTTTCAGCTTCTCCAGCATGCTTCCCTAGGTAATCCATTTACTTTTCGTGCTGATTTTGAATTCTTCCATGCAAACTCCCAAGTGTGTTGCTGAAGAGAAGCCCCATTCTCCTTTAGCACCACCTGGCTTATGGTCTGCAAATACTTCACTAAAGTCTCTACTTTTTAACTTGTGTGGGTCCTTGATATTCGGTTTGGTCTTCTGCAGTCACACAATTTATCTCTTCAGCTTTTGAAATATATCCTTTTAATTGAGTGGTAGCTCACCCCACATTCATTGACATAATTCTACATATGTTTTTTCCCCTAACCAAAATCTTTTCTTGTCATTAATGCCATATCCTTTGCCTGTTGCCCACCATTATTCTGCCTTAATGCTCCCCCCCCCACTTCCAAGAAATCCTGGATGGGGACCAAGATCCCTTTGGTGCATAATACTACCTGCCTATGCCCAGCTAAGAAAGAGGTATGTGGCTAGAAAGCAGAAGATGGCAGCTCCTAATCCCCCCTCCAACTTTAACTGTCTGTTCTTTAGCAGCACCCCTAAAATCTGCTCATGTGGCCCAGCCTGTAAACCTGTGTGAGATCCTCTAACCAAGACAGACCCTAACTGAAGTCATGAACCTGACATACAAGTGTAACGCATAACAGTGACAACAACATATATTACAAATTGGTCACTGGACTGTAGACTATACCTCAGTGGGGAAAATGCCCTATATTTGTTGTTGTATTTTCAGTGCTACCAGGGGTCTTCTTTGTTGCAATACTTGATAAAGAAATACAACAATCAACAGAGAAAATAATACACAAGGCAACATTCACTCACCTTTGTTAACCCCCGACTCATGTCATGTTATGTAGTTAAGCTGCAATAAGTGCAATTGCACTTACCCCCCAATATAACTAACACCCCCACAAAGCCCTTAGCCACCTCCAGACTTATATACCCCACATAACAGACATCCAGGATATATGGGGACAAAACTGGGTTAAGTTGCACAGCTAGGCTTATATAGACCCTGGTGGTTGTTAGCCTAGTATATACCTATGAACCTATAAATATCAGAAAATGAGAGTTTGTTTGTGTCTTTTGGCTTTTTCCGGTTAGGGGTCGCCACAGCGGAACTCCGGTCCGCTAATGATTGGTAGTGGATTTCTACATACCGGGTTACCAGCCCTGACGCACAACCTTCAACAAAGGCATGCCCCATTCATGTATGCCTCCACACAGACGACACTCTAGCTTAGAATCGAATGGGACAACATCTTGCTATGAGGCGATAACGCTACCGCAGCACCACCACCGCAGTCAAATATCAGAAAATGAGAGTGTTTTATCAAAATCATACAGTTATGCCAGTAATGTCAGTATAACATAACTGTGTTTATTTGATGCCTACTGTACAGAGCCTTTAGCCTAATATCACCACCCCCTGGATCCCTTCTGTTTCTACTCTCCGTTGTTGTAGATTGGCATTGCTGGTTTGATTTTGTATGTAGCTAATTTATGCCTTTTTTTTCTCCCTACTATTCTTTTGGGGCAATGGGTTATTTGTTTTGTATCCAGCATCTTTGGCTGCTTCCTCCTGTTTCCTGCTTTATCTGACTAGACTCTATTTTGATTCTGCCTCCTGGGTCTGGGGTTCTAATCTGCCAGCTACTGTCTGATGCTCCAGGTTGATGTCTTGTATAACTTTTAGTTTAACTGTTCTGAACCTCCTGATGCTTAACTACAATGGCTTCTCACTATATTTCTTTGTAGGTTAAGATGTTTGTCAGACTTTCCCAGGGGTGCTTCTCCTTGGTACTACTTTGACTTTGCAAACACTGCCAAGCTTCTTTTCTTTCTCTAAATCTGTATACCCCTGCCATCTTTAGACACTGTCACACTGGATGGGTATGTGAGAGATGCTGTGTACCCATTCCCTAAACACTGCTTTTTACAGGCTCTGTGTCTTTCCTTTGTCTATATACTTTAAGAGACACAACTGCTAACAGGTAATCTTGCCCCAAGGACATGTCATTGTAGCTTACTGGCTTGTATTCCCCATTTTTTGTCATAAAAGATTGAAATGCTATTAAACCGTGGTATAGTGCAGCTGCAATAGCAGTTATCTTCCCCAGCCTGTGAATTCCATTAACTCTGCCAAAACTCCACAGCAATGCAGAAAAGAAAGCCAGTAAAGGTCCATGCACCTATAGGCAAAAACAAAGCTAAGTCAAACCAATATGGTATAAAGTTTAATACAAAATATCTACACCAAATTAGCACTTTCATTTCACCTACAGATACTTCATCAGAATTCTGAGTATTCCAGGTATTTCCTTAAAAATTAAAAGGAAAATACTTTATTAGGTTCTAAGGTTCATAGGTGGTTACTAATTGACTATTGCTAGATGGTTTGATTGTTTGCAGAGTGAATCTATGATCAGCACCAACTTCCCCTGTCAATAAGGGACATAGGTGCCACTCCAGGGTGAATTTATGGTTTCCCATCCAGTTGTCCAGGTTGCTCTTGAATAGGGTCATTGAGGATCTCTGCTTAATGTGAGTTGGGAGTTTATTCCGGAGTACCGGCAGTCCCCGAGAGACATATCTGTCTGTCTAGCATGTTTTGTTTAAGTCACAGGCTATGTTGAGATCTCTGCAATGACTGACTCTTGTCCCATTTGATTTGTGGACATGCAGCATTTCCATTAGGACAGGGTCAGAGATTGCTCTCTAGACCAGGCACAGGTCGCCTCTCAGCAGCTTATAGGACACAGAGTACAGTGACAGAGCTTTCAGTCTTTCCATGTAAGTCATGTTTTGGAGTCCCTGAATTCTCTTGTTCAGCAGCCTCTGTGGTCTCTCCAGCTGCTGCAGGTGTCTGGTGAGGTACATGTAAAAAGGACTGTTGTACTGCATTAGTGGTCCAATGAGGGTGGAGTACAGAGGAGTTATAACATTCTTGGTCTTGGATGCAATCCCCTTACTTATGAGATGTGCAATGTAAAAGACTTTTTTTACCACTGTGGACACATGGTGATCGAAGTTTAGACTACTATCAACTTGTGTTCCCAAGTCACATACCACTGGGTTTGAGCTTAGGGGGATGCTGCCTATATTGTAATTTTCAGGGGCTACCTCTTTGCCAAAGGGGACAATGATGCCCTTTTTTGTATTTAGTTTTAGACCATGGCTTTGGCACCAGTAATTTGTCTGTGTTAACCCCTCCTGTATTATGCTAATATCTTTAGGGGGCTCAATGATTGCTCCCAGTTTGCAGTCATCTGCGAACTTGGCAAGCCACAGGCCATCTACTTTTGCCTGACATTCCAATAAATAGAGTCCAAACAGTAGACGGCCAAGCAAAGGGCCTTGTGCTACCCTTCCACTGGTGGAGGTAGAATCCCACAGTATGGGTTCTTTCAGTGATGTAGTTGGTTACCCATCTAGTGACATATGGGTTAATCCCTAGTTTTTTAATTTCTCCAAATGTTTTGGGATTCTAATACCATGAGAGGAATGAACCCCATTCCTAAGTCAAAGTATGATTAATGTTCATGAAATTGGTATTGTTTCAGTCTTTGATGTCAACCAAAAACGCTCTTCCCAGCACCCGCAGTGTGCCTGGTAATGGCTCCTTCTGCAGTTCATATAGAGTTACATGTATTGGTAACCTATCTAAATATGACTGTAGATTATTTTTTATAAGACCTGTCACTCCTACTACTATTGGAACTGTCTGGGTATCTTTCTTCCAGATTGCTCTCATTTCTGCCTACAAATCTTGATGTATTATGACTTTGTGTCTCTAAGTATGCAAGACACTGTAGTTACTGGGTGTAGTGATTTCAATGATCAGTGTTACTTTTGTCTTCTTTTCATGGACCATTATATCTGTTTTTCTCACATCTATCTTTTGAACTGTTGGTAATGGGCGATCCCACGTGATATAAACTTCATCAATTTCAATGATGCATTGTGGTTCATGTTTCCAGTGTTTTTCAGTGACTTCAGTACCATAATGCCTGCACAATCCCCAGTGCACAGTCTTCCCGCATTGTTATGCCTTTCAGTATACAATCCTTCTGCCACTGGTATGTCACAACCAGGAACAAGATGTGCAACTGTTTCCAATTCTGTTTTACAAAACCTACATTTGTCTATTTCTCCCGCATGTTCAGTGGACTTTGTAAACTGACGTGTACATAGCCTGCTATCTTGAGCCACCAATATTAACCATTCATCTTTTGGTTTGAATTTGCCTCTCTTTAACCATTCCTGTATTCGATCCTGATCAACATGAGGTTCTTCCTGAAGTTTTCTATACTTGCAGTTATATTTATGAATTTTCCACATTTCTTGCCTTCTCATCCGATCCTTCACCTTATATTCTTTCTTTTGTTTTTGGCACATTCAGTTGCTGCCTGATTTTTATCTACTTCTGATTTAACTTCCATTCCTGCTTGACACCGGTATGCTTCTCCTGACTAAGCAGGGAAGGCATCTTAGATTTATTATGTTTATTATGTTTCAAAACATTCACTACATTTAGGTCTTGTGAGGTCAGCAAATATGTGTGCAGTCTCTCAACTGCAGATCTATGCATGTAATCAATTTTAAGGAGGCCCATACCGCCTTCGGAATGGGGAACATATAATCTTGGTATACACTGATTTTTATAAACCATTTGGTGAGTATGATGCATCCTTCTTGTTTTCCTGTCTAATCTATCCAACATATTTTGGGGCCAGTCAATCACTTCAAAACTGTAAGTTAGGACAGGAAGAGCAAATTGATTTATAGCTTGAAATTTGTTCCTAGATGTCAACTCTGTTTTCAGCATTAATTTAAGTCTTCTAAAATTTTCCTTACTAAGTTCTATTCGCATTTGCTCATGTTTTATTGTTGATCCCTCATCAGCTCCCAAACATTTATACACTCCCTCTTGCTCAAGTTCTTTTATATCATGTTCTTGTCCCAAACTGATGTTTTCTTGGTGCTGCAGTTTTCCTGCTTTAAAAGATGCTTTTGCACATTTATCAAGACCAATTAACATTCTTATATTATCTGAAAAAGTTTTCACTACTTGCAGTTGTGCTTTCAGTTCCTGATCTGATGAGCTATACAGTATTAAATCATTGACAAAGAGAAGATGAGAGGTCTTTGCACTTTGTTGTTTTCTAGGAGCCGAATAATAGTCATGGCCTAATCTGTTAAGTAGGTAGCTTAAAGGGATAAGGGCAAGATAGAATAGCAGCAGTGACAGGGAGTAACCCTGGAATACCCCCCTTTGAATTTATATCCCTGGAATAATAATTTGTCCTTTATCATGGCTTAATTGCAAAGTGGTCTGCCACTGTTTCATGGTCACCATAATGTAATTGATCAGTGAAGGGTGTATCTTATACATTTTTAAGCACTCTTTTATCCAAGAATGGCAGATACTATGAAATGCTTTTTTGTAGTCAGTCCATACCATACTTAGATTCTTCCCCTTTCTACATTTCTCCATTATGAGTTTATTTAGCAACAGATGATCCTTTGTTCCATATGACTTCTTTTATTACCCTTTTGTTCTATTGCCATGATTGAATTTTCTTCTAAATGACTATAAACTCCTTCAGCATCAATTCTGATGTATAGTTTATATGTCGTTGGAAGGCAAGTCATTGGTCTATAATTTTAAGGATAACTTGCAGGTCCACTATTAAGTAGAGGCATTGTTTTTCCTGTTGTTAAACAGGTTGGTGTCTGTTTGGGGTATGCATATAAATAGTTCTTACTTATGGCAAAATTTTCATCCAAAGATGTTAATACTTTTAAGCAGAAGTTAGGTACTGCATCTGGGACTGGGGTTTTCCATTTGGAGGCTTTTCTTAACTTTATCTCAATCTCTCTGGCTGTTACTTCATCCCATTTCATATTCTGTATCTTTGAACTTCTTATTCTTTCTTTTACTTCTTCTATCCATTTAGCATCTTTGTTATGTTCCACAGGATCTTCATAGATATTTCTCCAAAATGTATCTATTTCTTCTTTTTTGGGTGGTCTTTCAATTCCTATTACCCTGTTTCCCAATTCTCTATAGAATTGTTTAGGGTCATCAATAAATTGCTTATGTTGTACTTTTCCTTTATATTTATCTATGTATCTTCAAAGTTTTTCTGCCTTTGCTGAGATTTTTAGTTTATTATTTGCAATAGTGCAAGGTAGATCCTTTTCTGTTATAATACTTTACATTGCTTTTATGACGTCTGTCTTTCTGAGTATTTTTGTTGATCTGTTCCCTCTTCTATACTCTTCTAACAGTGACACTTCTTGTCTTAATTGCTTTATAGTTTTCTCTATTCGATATTTCCATAATGGCATTCGATTTCTCTGCTTCCTTTCCGTTACTACCATGTGTTCTTGTGGTAGAATTTTATCCTTTATTAATTTAATTGCACAGTAATCTATCCTGTTTACTTTTGTTATATTGCATGGCTCTCTACGGATAGTACTAGTTACTGTATTCATTTATTTTATCAAACTTCTGACTTTTTGGGTTTTATTGACCTTCTGCTGTCTTTTTCTTTCACTGATCTTAATATGTCTATCTATCTCTATTAAATCAAGCGACTGTTCTCTTAGCTCATTTTCTTCTAAACTAAGGCCACATTTTTTGTTCTTCATTTCCCATGGGCATTCTATAGAGAGTTCTATAGCATCTTCCAGTGGCACATTCTCTTTACTAACATCCCGTGTCATCCATTGCTCTCACATATGAGAACTCACTGGCTTATCACTCCTCAACATTGACTGGTTCAGAGTTGTCACACTTTCCTGTTCCTTCCTTTGCTGTCCAACTTCAAGTGAACGTTTATATTGGTTTCCTATGGAAGGCGTCAAAATATCTTCACATAGCAGCTGCCCAGTTGCTTCCTGTTCTGCTGGGTTCTCCTTAATTTGGATGTCTATTGCTCTATCCTGCTGTGGTGCTTTCTGAGTTAGATTTTCTACACTGAATCCTTCACTTCACAGATACTCCATAACCTCTGTTTCTATTTCTTTAACTTCTCCATTACTAATCTTCTTTTCTACTTTTCCTGTTTTGTTTTCTTATTTTTTGTACTGTAAAGCTTTCCACATCCGGATTCCTTTACCTGTAGTTCTCTTCAAATATCTTTAGTGCTACTCTTTTTGTATTGATTAGCTTTGCTTCCTCGTTTGCACAGATATTACACCATATTAAATCTCTTTTTCTTTTGCATGTCCGTATTTCTCCTTCAGATGTCTCCTAATCTTCCTGTTTCTTCTTACTTTGGGGACTTGTTCCATCATGCTGTGATGCAACCTGTGTTACACCTTCTACACCAATTCCTTCACTTTGCAGGCACTCCATAACTTCAGCTTTTATTTTTTTAACTTCTACTTTACTAATCTTCTTTTCTACATTTCCTCTTTGTAATATTTTTTATTGTGAAATTTTCCATATCTGGATGCCTTTGCCTGTATTTCTCTTCAAATATCTTTGGGGCTGCCTTTATTGTAATGATTAATTTGGCTTTCAACTTTGCAAAATATTGCACCACAGCAAATCTCTCTTTCTTTCCCATGTCCATATTTCTTTTTTATACTTTTCAAAAATCTCTAGGTTTTGTTGTTTATATTTTTGCACTTTCTCAGATGCTTCTTTTTCTAAACAGATCAACGTTTCTTGGTGTATATAATGTTTTTCACAAAGCTGTTGTATTAATGAACACATTTCTTCCCTCTAATTTCTCTCTTAATCTTTTTGTATATCTTCCATCGGGAAATTCTGGGCTTTTTGCATAATAGTAAAAATACATAATTCCTTTCTTATCCTTGATAGTCCTCTCTATCGTCTTTATGGCTCTTCTTTGGCCTATCAGTTTTTGTGATTTTTGTGGACTGCTACTTCCTTCTACAATGGGGGGGGGGGCATCCTCCCCTTGGGCCTGGCCTAGCCCCATTGTAAGAATGTTTCCATATTTTGAGGATTCTACAATGTCATTTTTTGCAGTCCTGGTACCGGTGTGCCTAATAAGATTGGGCACTTTTTTATCCTGCGTCTTGTGCACCCAGCTATCTTTTTTTATTTTTGACCTACTTCTGTCCATGATATATGCTATATAAAATACAGTCTATATATCAGTGTCATCTCGGTGATATTTTGTGAAAAACAAGGTCCACCTCATGAAGGTACTCACCAAGACTTGAGGATGAATTCAATTTCAGCAATACTACTCTCCTTTGCTTGCTGACTTCTCATCTCTCCATTTGAACCCCTAGCTGGGAGAGTTTCTTGATGATACCTAAGTGGAGGATTGCGTCAAAAGGCTTTGGCTAAGTCAATATAGGTGGTATGTACTGCTTTGCCTTTGTCCAGACTTTGGTAGCATTCTCAAAGAAGTCCACCAGGTTTAGTAAGCATGATCTACCCTTAACAAAGCCAAACTGGGTCGGATCAAGAGTTTGAAGGTTGCCTCTGTCCTAGTTGTTAAGGTCTATGATGAGTCCATGGCCTTGTAGATAAGCCTGGTTAGGCTTATGGGTGTATAGTTCCCAGGGTCGGTTGATGATCCCCTTTGTGCAAGAAGATTAAATTTACTGTTCTCCCCCCTGCTGGATCAGTGGATCCCCTAGGTCATGTTTTAGGCTGTTTAGTAAGCAGCCTGGGATGTTATCTGGTCCCATATAGGCAATATTTTTGGCCTTGGAGAGCATGGATATGATCTAGAGATACTGGGGAGAAAACAGGTGTCAGATATGCTTTGGGTTATGGCTCGTGGGGACAGCAGGGTGTAGTTTGCACCAGATCTTTCAGATAAGAGGTTGGCAATTTCCTCAGGGTCAGTGTGAGTGGCACCATCCATGAGTTCGGCAAATAGCTGGGCATTCACTTTTAGATTTTTGACATAGCTAAAGAATGCTTTATGATTGTCTTTAGCTAGAAAAGCTAATTTAGCCTCATAAGTAGCTTTAGAGGACTTTACAGATATCTGATTTGCTTGATAAAAGTTGTGGAGGGTATTCTTTTTCTGCTGACTAAATTCCTTCTTGTTCTTAGATATCAGTTTCTTCCTTTTGTTATATGACATGTTTATTCTCGAGGTCCACTTGTTTTTATGGGAGGACTTTGTTTTGATCCTATCAGGTACAGCAGAGTTAATACAGTTGTTTAAGTGGTTATACAGGGTGTTTGTATGCTCCTCTGCATAGGTGTCATTGCTGGCTGTGTTAGCAGGGGGTTTGAAACTTTTCAAGCCATTGCTTAGTAGGCTATAGTTTGTTTTGAAAAAGTTTCTCATTTTTATTGCTTCTGTGGAGGTGTCAGCTTAGATCATTACTTTAAACGAGACAGATTTATGGAGTAACCTTACTAGGGAGGGCAGACCATAGATGGTAATGCAGTGACCTCTCATATTGGTGAGTACTAAGTCCAGAACATTTGAGCACCTTGTGGTGGTGCAGACTAACTGTTCCAGAGCATTTGTATTAACAAAGTCCAGGAATCTCAGGGTGACTGAGCTTATGCTCGTGGACATCGCCCACTTGATAGAAGGGTAGTTGATATCTCCCATGACCAAGGTGTTTGGCTGTATAGTGAATGACTCAAGTAAGTCCAGGTAGGTGGTGTGCTTCTCATGGTTCATGGAGGGGGACCTGTACTTAGCAATGATGTGGTAGGGTGTTTTACCTATAGTTGTTTGGACCTGGAGTAGCTCAAGAGATGTGTACTGTTTAACCAGTCTTGAGGTGTATTTGGATTTAATGAAGATGGATACACCTTCACCTTTGGTTCTTTCTGGCTCATTGTGAGGTCTGAACATGTGGAAGGCATTGTAGCCTTGCATGGCTGGGGTGCTCTCTGTGGTCTTCAACCAAATCTCAGTGACTGCACAGACATCAGCATCTTCCAAGGTGAGGAGAGCTTCCAGGGAGTGCAGTTTCCTGTTTAGACTCATAGCATTAAGGAGCATAACCTTGAGTTTGTCTGCAGTGGACTTTTTTACATTAGAAGTTTTGTTGTGTTTGAATTGCCAAAAAAAGGCAATATAGGGGTGGCAGGAGTTTCTGCCAGTATTTGAAAGCCTAGAGGAGACATGTGAAGACCATCTCTGGTAAAGCAGTATGGTCTGTCAACCCTGTCTTCCCAGGCTAACAAATACTGCCATGGATTGACACCAGAAGAAAAGCCAATTTTTGAAGTCAATAATTTTTTGTTTACATTGTGGCATCATCCTGGATGAAGGTACAATGCCGCTTAGGGCTATGAGCATACCTACCTGAAACACATAATTTGAGAGTTCACTCGTGTCTCTCTTCATATAGTCCTGGGAGGTATGTCTCAAGTCATTCAGCCCAACATGTACTTTGGCAGAGTCATAAGGGTAACTGTTGTTGAGTGACTTGAATGCATGCATGATTTGACATATCCTGGCACCTGACAGGCACCTGACTGTGACATTCACCTTGTCCAGCATGGTGAAGGGTACATCTGTGAGTCTCACTATGGAATCTCCTATGACCAGAACATTTGGTTTTGAGGTGTTCTGCCTTATGGGCTTTTCGCTGAGACATTGGTATGTATGTTGTTATGTGTAGTAGATTTAGGTCATGCTTTACTATGTGTGAGTTGTTTACACTTGGGAGGTCTCTGTTTTTTGGTAGACTCTTAGTGAGTACCTCCATGTATGTGTGTTTATGTATCATGATTTCATCTTGTGTGAGAGGAGAGGTGTGTGTGCTGACAACTTGCTTGATTTCTTATTTATTGTTACATGAGAGGACTGATTGCAGTTTCACTGTATAGTTGCATCTCTCACATGCTGCATTTGTTTGCTGTGGGAGAAAATGGTTGTCAGTATACATGAGGCAATTACTACATTGCCTCAGGATGCCCATACCGATCAGGTTGGTTGGAGAAATGTTGGGAAACCGACTGTCCATTATAGCAGATTAAACCATAAGTACTGCTAGGGGGTGAGCAAGTCTGAATCTAGCCCATGCAATTTAAGGCAGAAGTAGCAATGATACAAAGTGTGGAATGAAGCAGTCAGAACAGCAAAAACAGTAAAAATGAAGCAGCAGTTCAATAAAATACAGTTCATAAAGTGCAATACAGGTGTAAATTATACTTATTTTTATAAGATTTCAGTGGATCCCTTGGATTTCTGTTCAGATGCACTCCAGATCTCTGGCTAAGAATGCCAACCTCTGAGCAGCCCCGGTAAACTGTGTAGAAAACAAACCTTCCTAATGTAAAATAACTAGTTTAGAGCCCAAGTGCTTAAACCAAAACTAAGACAATTTCAGAACAGCAGACACAATAAGTCTTCAACCAGCAATTCCCAGATCAGAAGGGTATAGGCTATCCTCTCCTGCCACAAGAGTTTAGAGCACAAACCTTTTTAATGTAAATAACTGACCTGAAGCCCAAACACTTAAACCAGAACTAAGCCACTTTCAGAATAACAGACACAATGAGTCTTCAACCAGCAATTCCCAACTTGGAAGGATGTAAGCTACCTCTCCTGCCACAAGAGTGCAGAGTGCAAATCTTCCTTATGTAAGACAACAAGTTTAAAGCACAAGTGCTTAAATCAAAACTAAGAGGCTTAGAATAACAGTTATAAGAATAACAGTTACAATGTAATCAGGCTACTAACAAGCAGTAATAAATGCAGCAGAATAAATGCAACTGAAGACTTTAAGAAGAAGCAACAAAAAGCAAAATAAAGTGATAAAGTAGGAAGAAGCACAAAAACAGCAGAATAAAAAGCATTTTTTAAGTAAGTGGGAAGGGAGGAAACAGAAGATAATTCAAGTTCAAGAGACTAAGGGGATGGACCTCCCCAACTGAGTTCTCCATATGCAGTAGAATGAGCTGATGAGATGGGACTGGCAGAAGTGTCCAAAATCAGATTTTTAGTAGGGGCTGGTGACTCAAAAGCCACCAAAATCAAATGCAGATAAAGATCAGCAATTGTCAGGCAGAGAAGAACAAGCAAGTCAAACAGCCACTCCCGCTAAAAGATCAGATTTCTTAATATGCCATTCTAAACCTAATAAATTTTGTTTCCAAAAGTGAGACTTAAATACTGTACCTTGGTTCTGTGAGTCAAAAACCTTAACCATTATACCAAGTTCAATCTTTAGCTATTCTTGTTCATAGATTCTCATATCTGTCAGACTATGCCTCCTTGAAACCATGGAAACACCTTTGAGCCTCTGTTAGAAATGTTAAAATCACTTTGGGAATACCTAAACCTCTATGCATGCATGTGTACCATCCATATAGCAGGCCTTGGCTCCCATAGGGAAGTTGGCCTCACCATTTAAGAAACGTTGTTTAGCAATAACTCATAACTGGGTGCATGTATCACAGGATTAACACACGGTTGGTGAGGTTTGATCTCTATACATCTTCAGATTATCTGATAGTTCCATCCATGATCTGAATCATGGTCCTTCTCCTGAAATTAAAGCTGTACTTCAAATCCACATAGTTTCAGTGATAAAATCTATAGTTAAGTTTGATCATTTCTTTCTCTTTTCTTGATTAGCCATCTTTAAGGCTTGTGATCATTATGGTCTCATCAACAAAAATAGCACTACAATGAGTTATTAGCCTTTCTAATGGCTAAGAACTCTCATTAAGCAGTTATATAATGAGATACTGATGTTTCACTCTTTTGTGAATACAGAGTCTGGTACTATCATTCATGCTTCTCTTTCAGCAATACTACTCCAAGAACATTTATCAGCGTATCTATGTGTAAAATTAATGGATATTCAATGTCTGCAACTTGAAATACGAGGTATTGTTTTAACAAAGTCTGAATATGCATAACAATATATTCATGTTTGTGACTATTTAATTCTAGAATTTGAAACCCCAAATGTCTTGCCGAGATACGTATGGATTAATTCCAACAGCTGTTGAGAATAACCAAGGGGCACGATCAATGCCTGAGTTTCTTCTCCATCCTAATTGCTTTGTTTATGTAGCAATCCATATTCTTCCTTATGTCCTTTTAATATTACTTTATCACATGCTACCAAATATTCAATGTTTCATACTGCATTTTTAAACTGATTTTCTTTTTCCCTTGGAAGAACTACCACTTACTTTTTCTTCTGTTTTTGTAAGTCATACCAGATTACTGCCAGATGTGTGTATATGTGTGTGTGTGTTTCTGTGTATGTACAATGCAAAAAAAAAAAAAAAGAAAGAAACAACAAAGCTAGAGTTTTCACTGTGTGATACCTTAAACCTCCCATATTAGAGTCCCATGGGATCTATGCAAATGATCCCTTAAGAACATCAAGTGTTTCAGCTACATGGCTTCTGAATTCCCATGACTTTTTTACTTTTTAAGACTTTATGAATACATTCAGGTAAATAAAGCCAAACCCCACTAGCTGTGGGCATACGTGTTTTAGCCTTTTTATTGACCTCATCAGCTCAACATAAGTGGATTGTTTAGCTATACTTAAGAAACACAGGATCTTGAAGTCCAGCTGATGCCCATAAATATTAAGGTACCGGCAAAATAATGTAGAAAAGTGGCATTAAATTGAGAGAGAGAGAGCGAGAGAGAGAGAGAGAGAGAGATGGTGATAGCTGACATGACACCCCTACTCCATGTAGAAAATTGTAAAAAGAGGTTTGATGATGAACTCGTGCTATATAGAAATATGAACAAAGATGAACACGCTTATCTGGTTTATTTAGTGGCATTATCGGAGATGACTACTTACTCTTCATGTTTATATGTTCCTTTTTGCCCCAAATATTATAGCTTTCCTTTCTCAACTTTTGTCTCAAAAGATCTGGAATGACATGAAGTCATATCAATATCATTTGATCAATATTTTCCTGAATATTATCTTCATTAATAAACCTAATTCCAGGAGTAGTTGAAAATATTTCCTTATATTATTCCAATATTTATTTTAAATCTAAATGTTTTCCTTCACATATTATTTTTGCCCTTTAACATGTCTACATTCTATTCTTTTTTCAGAGTTGGTGTCAAAACTTTGCCGTTATTTCTTGTGTAATCTGCTAACATTATTTTCACTAATTCCAATGTTAAAGATCATGTTTAAAGGTGCAAAACATGTTTTTTTCTTTTCAAACAAATAAGTGTTTGCATGCATCTCTATGCCTGTGAACACTTTTTTGTGTGAAAAGTATGTTTTGAAGCCTTTAAAAAAGATATAAAGTTTTAAATATGGCTTCTGAATGGAAAAAAAACTAAATGTAGTAAGCCACGTGTACTGCATTAATATAAACAGTTTGGCAGAAAACTAACGATGTAATGACATAGTTTTCTGCCAAACTGCTAATTTAATGGTTTGGCAATTGCATCACTTATTTACAATTACTTACCTACTCTAGTCCAACAGTATTAGAGCTGGAACCTGGAATGACTTAAATGGTCCTTGCTCTCTAATGAATATTAATGCCATAAAACATGGCTTCTTACATTTACTTTTCTGTGTTTGGAAGGAATATTTTAAAATACAATTTTTAATACATGGGTGCAAAATGAGTTTTGTTTTTTTTTTTGTATAGAAAAACACTTATTTTATACAAAAGCCAAATGTCATTTTGTACCTTTGGATATGATCTTTAGGTCTTCTTTTCAAAAAATAAAATACAGGTCTCACTTCTTTAAACACTTGTAAATGCTCTTGTCAATGACGTAATAAGGTTTGATGAATAGTCAAAAATAAAAAAAACATTATACAATGACCCCCCATTAATATTCAAAAACTTGCACGCTGATTGGTCAGCGTGCACATTGTAAATCCAAGTTATAGTAATGGAAAAAGGTCCGGTCGCCCAGACTTTTTCCATTACTATAACTCTTACAGCAACACTATCTCACTATGTTAAACGAGTTTAACATAGCGAGACAGCTTTAGAAAAAGCAGCGGAGATTCTCCGTTGCTTTTTAAAACTGCCACGTTAAACCCATTTAACATAGCGAGACAGTTTGTAAAAGCAACGGAGATCTTGCTTTCTCCGTTGCTTTTTTCAAAACTGTCTTGCTATGTTAAATGGGTTTAACATAGCGAGACAACTTTAAAATAAGCAACAGAGATTCTCCGTTGCTTTTTTTAAAGCTGTCTTGCTATGTTAAACCCATTTAACATAGCGAAACAGTTTGTAAAAAGCAACGAAAATCTTGCTTTCTCCATTGCTTTTGCCCACAGCTGTGATGTACTGCGTAGGCATATGCATGCGCAGTACATCAGACAGCTGCAGAAGGGCAGCAAGGAGGCATTATACAATGCCATTATTTAAGAAAAGTAATTATTTTTTTCTTAAATAATGTCATTGTATAATAGCAATAACCCACTTCTGGGTGTGGGTAATGCTGGATTTACCCATGGTTGTCTTTGTTTGGCCACTCAGGCTTCACCCTCATGACCAAACCATGCCAACCATGGGTAAATCCAGCATTACCCACACCCAGGCATGGGTTATTGCTATAGTGTAACATTCATTCTTATTTTTCAACCATAGTTTTCCCTTCTGCTTGCATGTCTTCCTTCTTTTGCTTCTGAAATGCTTAAGAACAGAACTTCATTACTTAGTTTTGTACTTGCTCCGGATGGTTTTCCAGTGATTGATTCTCTGTGCATTTTCTCTTCCCAAATCTCCATTTTTACATCTAAAATCTTTCTAGGATGATAGCCTTAAATAAATTCAAAAGGGGGCAGTCCTGAAGAACTCTGTTGTGTCACTTGAGAAGCTAACAAGATTAAAGGTAAATGCAGTTTACCTATGAGCCATCATAGCACACCTTTCTGCTCACCATTTATCAAAAACTAAATATTAAAAGTCATGATCCAAAAAGATAGAAAAGCACACAAAAATATTTTGTTAGGGGTGCAAGCTCCCTACCCCCTCAATTATCTATACCAGCTCCACAGTTGCCCCACAGTGGAGAAAAGGGCAAACGCCCTACAAAAACATTCTGCTGGTTTGCTCAATACAACACACTGCAGTGAAATGCACTGTGACAGAAAAGTTTATAGCTAGAGCTATTCAATCACCTATGCAATGATCACATGCAACTGCCAGTAAACACCCACCCAGTGTCATCTTTGATCAGTAACAAATTTCCAAGTCACTTTTTAAATATTTGATTAAATTGTTCCGTTAATCTGTCGATATGTGAGCGATAAAGTAATATTTTCAATGTCTTCACTCCTAGTACTTCTCACAGTCTGTGGGCCAGGTTTGAGTTAAAGGTATTATCAGAGTCTAATAAAACTTCTAAAGATAATACCACTTTAAAAGATAATTTTACCAGTTTATTGTGTTCTTAGCATTTCCTGTTCTTAACATAATAAGGGATAAGCGTTTGGAAAATAATCCGAAATATCTTGTATGAATCTGGTTCTCTTTTTAATATTTAATAATGGTAATAATGGTGGCTTTACTTTGTCAGTTTCTATTCTTTTAGCTGACGTTTTTGTAAGGGCATATTATTCAACTGACCTTCTTTACAGTCATTTTGCTTTTTTTTCACATTTCTCATGTCTTTAACAGCTTGCTTTAGTGTCTGATAAAGTGCTGAGTAAGAAAACTGTCCTTTAATTGATCATTTTAGTTCTGACAAAAAATATTTATGGGCTAATTGAAATACAATCATCTCTAGCCACATTTATTTTCCTTCCTACCTGGCATGCTTATATAATGGCCAATGTTTTTAATATCTTTCTGTCATTACTTTATCAGATCTACTCACATATTTTTATCAACTCTGTTCCAATTTTAATCTTAGGACTAAAGCAGTGATCTGTAAATGAGCTTCTACCTGTGCCAAGGCTACAGGGTTTGAATCTTTCCACCTTTTCCACCTTCATTTGCCTACTGTGTCACTTTGAAAAAGCCACTTATTCAGACAGTGCTTTGGGACAGTTGAGAATTTGGGCTTAGGTCCTTAATGGTCCCGGACTACATGACAAATAATTACATAGCCACATGTGATCCCGGACTACATGACAAATAATTACATAGCCACATGTGATCCCGGACTACATGACAAATAATTACATAGCCACATGTGATCCCGGACTACATGACAAATAATTACATAGCCACATGTGATCCCGGACTACATGACAAATAATTACATAGCCACATGTGATCCCGGACTACATGACAAATAATTACATAGCCACATGTGATCCTAAGTATCACTTGCATTTTCTTCTCTCTTTCTTGGAATCATATAAAATCTACATTAAAAAAATGAAACAAATGATCATCCTTTCCCCGATCATGCAGGTACTACAATAGTATTTTGTTTGATCATGAAAAGATGTTGTAAATTAGGAAAACCCTTACTTAATGCAATCAACAATATTAACTGAGGTACGGTTAACCTTTTCATACTCAAATTGATATCTTGCATTGGAATTCTGATTTCCTCTAGTTAGTATCTGTGGTTATGAGTATAACATATACTTTTCCATAGTATATGTTCCCCATGGGCTATACCTCAGGTTTTATCTGAGATGTTTGGCTTGATTTAACCTGTCAGTCTATAATATTCTCTTGTTCTGACTTTTATCACACAAGTGATAAAAGAATGTAACCAAATAACTAAAGCACTCACATCATGCTCTTCATGCTGGCAGCTTTGCACAGCTTACCAGGTCCCCAGTTTTTATTTCCTACAGAAGATCATAAAGAATTCCTTCTTCCAGAGATTGTTTTTATCTTCCTTAATAAATCTGTACTTTCTCTGAAGTTCTATTCCACTGATTCTTGCTCCATTTCAGAAAAGAAGAATTTTCAACATGTGTTGTTTAGTCACTAAATAAAGCATTTCTCCTTTTAAATTCTTAACGTTCTTGCATACAATATACCACACATATGCAAACAGGAATATTCTAATGTAGTAGCCTGGACTGCTGAAATGCATCTGATATGTTTTTCCATTAATGTCAGAAGTTAGAACTATGATGAGTTAACTTCATAAGAATCTTTATTTTACCTGTGGTTGAAACCGGCGAAAGTTAATGCTTTCTATTTAAAATGAGGGGCCCCTTTTGCTGCCCACTAACATTTCCTCAGACAACAGTGTGTACCATCCTTTCTAAAATATTTAAATAACTATCAGTATTGTCCTTGTCTTTAATGTAGTTATATTAATATACTTACTTGTGTCCCTTAATATTTTTCCCAAAAATCAAATTTTCAAAAGATTGAATAATCTCCAACCAGCCTTTTCTTTATTTTTTTTTTTAAATTTTAGCGACTTCTGTTTGAATGTCCTTATCCTTAAATTATCTGACTTCATTTTTTGTCAGGCTTTTCTATGGTTTTCTTTCAAGGTTAACAACAACTTAAAAATAAATAAATAAATAGTAATTCAGTGTATGTATTTATTATTACATCGTTGTGGACACCACTAAAATTATTCTTTTCACTGTTTTCCTTTTTGTTTCAGTCTACATTCGCCTATAACTTAACAAGCTACTTAATCAGACAATGCTCACGGCATGCTCCTGATAAAGGCTGCTCAATTAGCAGGATAGGGAGAAAATGTGATATGACCTCAATAAGAAATACCTCATTATCAACTCATTCCCATATCTCTGAATCAAACACTAACAACGCTAGACCTGACAGTGTTGCTGTTCTACAGTGACCCATGCATTGTGTTAACAACGTCGCACCTTATGTGCATGTGCATGCACAAGCTCACACACATGCACAAGTGCACACACACACACGCACACACACACACACACACACACACACACACACACACACACACACACACACACACACACACACACACACACACACACACACACACACACACACACACACACGCACATTTATGCAACCTTATACATACACAAATCAACACACATTCACACACAAACACAATGCCCAATTCTCATGTTTTCCCTGAACTTAATTGCACCATGAGTACTCTCACAGGAGTGAACAGGTGGCAGCTGTGATTTTAAAGCAGATTCTTTTTTCACCTAAAGTAAAGTTTACTCAGAATCTCCTGGCTAAGCAAATCAGGAGCTGCAGACTTTTCCGGGGGAAGAGTACTGACATGTTTTCATTGGGGTACTTACACTTCATTACCTCAATAACCACGCAGTCTAAAATTCTCATGTCAGGGTAGAGTTGACAGTGCAAGGGAAGTATTGAATTTGCTAAAGCAAATCTACAAAATCAAATCTTAGAGCACTACCTTTAATTATGTATATTTAAAAACATAAGTTCACTAATCTGAAATATTTAGGCACATCTTTCTTTTTTCTTGAAGGACTTTTTTCTTCTTGTTGCACTGTCTTTGTTTCTCAGCTTCTGTTTCATTGAACCTACATACATCATAGCAGATTTAAGTAAGCAGCAACTGAAAGTACCTATAATTTCATATATAAATTGAATCTGCCATCATGCACTTTATCCTCCTGCTGGTGTGAAAATAAAATGTATCTCAGAAGTTATCATTTTATTAATTTCTCTTTTTTTCATTTTTAGATCCTTACAAGGAAAATAATCACACAGGTGAGCCCTACAATTGATATTCATGGTACTGATCGCTGCTGCAATAGGCTTAGCTATATGGGTTATAACCTGACAAGGATAGTACCTTTCACATGCCCAAATTCTCAGGTAGCTCAAGCTGAGCTGAATAACAGACATGTTTGGGTGCTAAGCCCTTTAGAACTTTACTGCCACTGAACAGTATATTCCTCTGAGGCTTTTGAGGCTTGACAGTCGGCTTGTGCTTATCCTTTGCTGAGCAGATAAGTTCCCTTTGGAGAAGAAAAAAAAACTTCCATTTAATAATTTTGCTTATTATTGTGATGACCCTGCATTGGTCTAGTAATCAAGGAGCCTCAATCCTCACCACTGGCAACAGTGAGGGATGTACACAATGGGAGGAAGACAAGTACAATTTTCCTTAAGAGCACACACAGACCACAATCAGTCTGGAGCTGGTTTCTCCCTCTATCTCCAGATCCCCAATAAGACTCCCCACTGGCACAGCTATAGGGTTAAGATCTCAGCTGAGGGGTCAAGCCAAGACCTCCAGCACCCTCTCTGTCCAAACAGTGCTTTGTGCCCCTGCCCAAGTAGCTGACACACACTTTGAGATTTGATTTATATGCAAACACACAGCCACTCCTGGGGAAGGCTGGCACAGGTTTACTAGCTATGCCTCCTTCTGCCCATACTATAAGGTAGTTATCACTGCCACCAACCCCTATATATATATATATATATATATATATATATATATATATATATATATATATATATATATATATATATATATATACGATAAGGCTCTTACAAAGGGTGTCCAATCCTACCATGTAATGTTACTATTATCCAAATGGTAGTTGTGACCAAGATTATTTAGGAGTGGCCTGTACAGTGTCACTAAATGCATATGTGAGTACTCTAGAAGCTGAAATATGACTCACAAATATCAGTCACAAAGACAGGTTTAAATATATTTAATAATAAATAATAAAAGAACAAGACAATACTCAGAAAACAAACACAGTTACTTCAGAGTTCAAAATAACATGAAATATTTTAAAACAACACTGCAGGGCAGTCTCAAATAAATGTAGAAAACATCTAAACTAATCTTTACTATATTTCTATCTGTCTCTAAGAGAAATACTATGCCCTGAATCTTACTTACAGCAAATGCAGACAATGCTGCTGATGACGAGTGGATGTTTCCAGTTTGAAGACAAAATATAAAATGCATAATCTCTCTCTGAGAGAGTTCTTAAATTAATACCACATTTTACTGCTGGGTTAACCTGGATGACATCACTTTTTGTCACCTGCCTTCAGTTCCCAGGCTAAACCAGAAACTAATAGGATTTAACATCTCTGTGTGAGAAATACATATCTCTCAGATCTTTGCAGATCTTGGAAGTCATAAAACAATAAAACGCTTACAAAACAATGCAGAAGGCACCCTAGTTCTAGATATCCTGTCTCCTTGCTGCATTGAAACTAACTTTTATAACAATCGTAAAATAATTAAATTTCAACTTATTTTCTTGAAGTTTTGCAAGTTAACTCTGTATATTCCAGTTTCTACTATTAAAACATACATTTGCACAGGTATATAGTTTATATACATTTTTGTTCTTTTCCAATAGGGTACACTGTGGACACATCCTTGAAACTCAGTACTGTACATACCCTGTTCAACACACACTTCTGTACCAGTAGTTTAATATACACATAACATATAGTTCTGTATAAATCATATTAATATCCACAAATGACACAGAACTATTTACAAAATGCCAGCTAGCTAGGCTGGTAGCATTTCAGTTTGTCACACTTCTCCCCCCTTGAAAAGTCAACCTAATTTTTAGAGTGACCCTTGAGAAATGTTGCTTGAGGGGGTTGAGCCTATCTGGGAATACCTTACCCCATTTCCTGTCTTGAGATTCCAGCTGCCTTGGCATTGCTGACCCCTGTACAGTGCTGGGCTTAGTATTAGAACATTACCTCGCAGGATGTGCAGTAGCAAATCCCACCCTAACCATGCCTCCAGGCTGACAATTCCTTGGAGGTTGTTGAATCTACTGAATATGCATTCCTGTGCCGAAATGAATATTGATAAATGCATTCTGTTGGTGCAAGGCCAGCACAGGAATGGTGTTTTATTTGAAATATAGCAACTGACAGATGCAGGCTAAGGGAATGAGAAATGCACCACTTACCTTCTCGTGCTGTGTAACAGCTGCTGGTAGCAGGTCAGGGGGATGAGAAATTGTGAATGAAAAATGCATGCTTTGTCGGTCATGCAGTGTGGCCATCAGCAATTAAGCAACCCCCAAATAGCAACACTTAAGAAACCACTGAATCTGCCCTCACTAAATCTACCCTCTTTCTTAATGTAGTGGAATATTGGAGTTGGTATTTTGAAGTAGTGGGGGTGTGGGGGTGCAGCACCCCCACAAGGGAGTTGCAGGGGGACATGACCCCTGCAAAAGCAAAGAGAAAAAGTAATAATTACTTCATGCTTAAGTTTGAAATTGATATCCACAGTCACATGTTACTGGCTTATTCAATAAGAGCTGCTTTACGGGGATGAAGTTGGTAACATGCATGAATATTACACAGTTTACAGTAATACATGCATTACATCACATGCAAATCAGCATGTCTGTCAGTCATCAGGCATTTCCATGCCCATTTCCCATGTCAATCACTAGCAACATGCCCACATCTGTGCAGAACTAAACGCGAGGTGCTGTTCTAATGGAAAATCCAGTGCTGCACTGTCTCATCATATGCCCCCCACCATAGTAATTTGGGATTTTCCTGGCTAGCTCCCTGTAACTATAGATGTCCCTCAGTCTCCTCCTGCCTTGTACTGCAAACACTTAGCACAAGGGCCTCCCTATCATGGTAAGGTTTCATTATGTTAACATGGTACAGTTTGTACCCCTGCCTCTTGCCTAGCAGTTCTACCATGTAGTTAACATCACTGACCTTCCTTACCACCTTGTAGGGTCCCTCCCAAGCTACCTACAGCTTGTTGTGTCTGACAGGAATGAGAACCATTACCTGCTGCCCTACAGCATACTCTCTATCTCGCGCATTACTGTCATACCAGACCTTTTTCTGCTATTAAGCCTCTCCAAGGTTCGCCTGGGCCAAGCCCATGAGTTCCCTGACCCTTGTCCTGAGGTTTAGGATATAAGCCACAACAGACTCCTTGTGGGACTCACACTCACCCTCCCACTCTTCTCAAATCAAATCTATAGGTCCCCTCCCCCTATGCTCATACAACAACTCAAAGGGTGAAAAAACATGTGGATTCCTGGGGCACCTCTATTTAAGTAAACAACAGATGGGGCAAATATTTGTCCCACTCCCTCTTAAACTGGTCTGCAAATGCCCGTAGCATGGACTTAAGTGCAGAGTTTAACCTCTCAACAAGACCATTAGTCTGGGGATGGTAGGGGGTGGTCTTTAGATGCTTCACCCCACAGTGCTTTCACAGACAAGCCAGCAGGTCTGACATAAAATTGTTACCTCTGTCAGTCAGTATTTGTTTTGGGAATCCTACCCTGCTGAAAATCTCTAAAAAGGCATTTGCCACCTTGTCTGTCTCAATGGAGGGCAGAGCCACTTCGTCAGGTTATCTGGTAGCATAATCTACTGCCACTAGGATATACTTTTTCCCTGTGGAACTTGGGGTACTCAGATGCCCCACAATATCCATAGCTACCCTCTGAAATGGCTCCTCATTCAGGGCAAAGGCATCAAAAGAGCTTTCACCTTATCTCCTGCCTAGCCTACCTTTTGGCACTGCTCACAGGTCCTGCAGTACCCTGTTACATCTCTGGAAATCCCAGGCCAGTAAACGTTCTGCATAATATGTCTCTTTGTATGTTTTATGCCCATATGACCTGCAAAAGGAATATCATGAGCTATGGCTAGAAATGCCAGACAGTAGGCTCTGGGCACTACCAACTGCTGTATTCTCTCACATTTTATCCCTCTCTCAAGGGTCCACTCTCTATACAGTAACCCTTTATCCCAGTATACAGATTCCCCTTTCCTTTGAGAATCAGGTGCCTCACTAGCTACCTCCCTCAGGCCTTGTAATGTAGAGTCTGAAATCTGAGCTTGTTTCAACTCTCTCTTAGTAACCATTCCCAGCTCCTCTTCCACAGGAAGTCTGGTGTTCTCTGACAGTGGTGCCTCACTGTCAGGCTGGGTACTACTACTAATCACCTCTGCCCTTGCAGTCACTCTGTCCAAGGGAACATCAGTACCCACAAGCAGCTGTGTCTCACCTCAGTCTCACTGTTACAGGGTAGCTCCCTCCCTGAAGTCACCACCACCTCACCAGTCATGTCTGTAAGTATGCAGTCTGTCTGGGTCCCCACCCCAGGCTACTAGACCCACATGTTTGTCTCCAAGCCTGACTGTGTGTAACTGCATGCACACACAGTACTGCATTGTCAAAATCATTCCCTATCAGGACATCTGCAGGGATATCTTCAAACACACCTACTTTCTGGCTTTCATTTCCACCCTCCCAGTCAATGAGAACCCTGGCCAAAGGTATTTGGAATGGGCTCCCTCCTAAAGCTCTGATTGGAGTAGACTGCTCAAGCAAGTAGTGCTCCTCTGTAACCACTGCAGACTTCACAATAGTTAGGTAAGAGGGTGTCTCTGTTAGCAGCACCCTCTTTCCCATCCACTAAGATAGGATATAATGTCTTGTGGTAGTTTAGTACCCTTGCTGTATCGAGACAACTTACTGCTGGCATTTTGTCATTCCCATTTACTGGCTCTCCCAGCTTTTGTTCCCCACTTTGCCTCCATGGACATCTATATGCTACCTGGACCCACTGGTTGCATTTAAAACATTTAACCCTTGACCCTGGATGTGTACCTGGACTAGTGGCCTCCCCTGCTACTGGCAGACTCTGTTGAGCAGCACTGGGTGTCCCTTTCCTGTGCAGTGATGCCATGCTTGCAAGGTATAGGTTTCTCGTCTTCCCCAACTCATCTACATTAGTGACTATCAGCTAACCAGATTCTCATGTCCTCAGGCAAAGTGCCAAGGGCTTGTTCCCTCACCAAAAGGTCTGCCAGCCCTTCAAAAGTGGTGAACTGACATCCACTCACCCACCTATGAAAATAAGTGCTAAGTTCAGCAATATATTCACACACACTTCCATCTGCATTGCATCTATGCTCATGAAACTTTTTTCTATAAGCTTCAGGTGTTACCTTTAAACATTCTAAAAACAGTTCTTTACAACATTATAATTTAAACAATCAGTATCAGACAGTTTAGAAATTGCTATTACAGCTTTACCATGGAGTAAGGGGGTCAGGAACCTTACCTAGAGCCCTTGGTCAACATTATACTCTTTACATATCCTTCCAAAAATATGAATGAAACTTTCACAATTATCCACCTCTGTAAATTGTGGAAGAAATTTCTGACCTTTGTTGCTCCTGGGGTTCGGTTACTCCCTTCCCCATTGCCTCCATGACTCTGGCGAAAAGTCAGCATCTTCTTTTCATGTTGCTTCTGCCTCTCCTTCTCCTCAGCTTCGAGGTGTCACAGTTTCTCATTTTCCACAGCCTTCCGGCATTGCAGTTTCTCATTTTCCTCAGTTTCTAGATGTCTCAGTGTCTCTGCTGCCTCTATTTCCAAATGCTTGGCCTCCAGCTCAAGTCTGTTTAACTCCAGATGGATTTTTAAGTCCTCTGTGGAAAGGTTGAACTGCCCATTTTCTGAGAGTTGTACATTCCCAAGGCCAGTCTGATTGCTCTCCTGGTTGTTATCCTGTGAAGTAGCTATGACTAAAGCTTCAGTCATTTCTGCCTTCATCAGATTGGCATGCACCAATCCTTTAGTCTGGCACATCTCAGCCCACTGGCTCCTTGTCAGCTTGCTATACTCCTCTGCTGATATGCTTGCCTACTCTCCCTGACTAACTAAGCTAACAAAAAAAAAAAATAAAAAAATTGTGATAGGAAATCTGAATGTTCACTGTGTGGCTGATTGAGAGTACAAACACCTTCATTGACCACTGTATACAGGCTACAGGAATTCAATACTCACACCACTACAAGCCAATTAATATGTGATGTGGCTATATCACCACAAGCAACCAATTAATATGTGATGTGGATATCCCACCACTGATATCCAATTAATATGTGATGCCCCTGCACTGGCCCAGTAATCAAGGAGCCTCAATCCTCACCACTGGCAACAGTGAAGGGCATACACACTGGGAGTATGACAAATACACACAAGGTAAAGTACTATTTCCCTAAAGAGCACACAGAGACCGCTGTCAGTCTTTGGCTGGTTTCTCCCTCTTTCTCCATATCCCCAGTAAGACTCCCCACTGGCACAGCTATAGAGTTAAGATTTCAGCTGAGGGGTCAAGCCAAGACCTCCTGCACCCTCTCTGTCCAACTAGTGCTTTGTGTCCCTACCCAAGTAGCTGACATGCACACTCTTTGAGATTTGATTTATGTACAAGCACACAGACAGTCCTGGAGAAGGCTGGCACAGGTTTACAAGCTATGCCCCCTTCTGCCCAGACTATAAGGTAGTTATCACTGCCACCAACCCCTACTTATCAGCTACTATAAGGCCCTTACAAAGGGAGTCAAACCCTACTGTGTAATGTTACTATTATCCAAATGGTAGTTGTGACCAAGACTTGCAAGGCTATTTAGGAGTGGCCTGTACAGGGTCACCAAATACATATGCAAGTACTCTAAGAGCTTAAATATGTCTCACAAATATCAGCCACAAAAATAGGTTTAAATATATTTAATAATAAATAATAAAAGAACAAGATAATACTCAGTAAACAAGCACAGTTATTTCAGAGTTCAAAATCACAGGAAATATTTTAAAACAACATTGCAGGACAGTTTCAAATAAATACAGAAAAGTCTAAACTAATCTTTAAGAGAAATGCTATGCCCTGAATCTTACTTATAGCAAGTGCGGAGGACTCTGATGATGACTGGATGTTTCCAGGCCAAAGACAAAATACAAAATGCATAGTCTCTCTCTGAGAGTGTTCTTAAATTAATATCACATTTTACTGCTGGGTTAGACTGGATGATATCACTTTTTGTCACCTGCCTTCAGTTCCCAAGTTAAACCAGAAACTAACAGGATTTGACATCTCTGTGTGAGAAATACATATCTCTCAGATCTTTGCAGATCTTGGAAGTCATAAAACGATAAAAACACTTACAAAACAATGCAGAAGGCATCCTAGTTCTAGACATGCTGTCTCCTTGCTGCATTTAAACTAACTTTTATAACAATCGTAAAATAATTTAATTTCAACTTATTTTCTTGACGTTTTGCAAGTTAACTCTGTATGTTCCAGTTGCTACTATTAAAACATAGATTTGCACGGGTCTATAGTTTATATACATTTCTGTTCTTTTCCAGTAGGGTACACTGTGGACACATCTTTGAAGCTCAGTACTGTACAAACCCTGTTCAACACATACTTCAGTACCAGTAGTTTAATATACACATAACATATAGTTCTGTATAAATCATATCAATATCAACAAATGACATAGACTTATTTACAAAATTCCAGGTGGCTGGGCTGGCAGCATTTTGGTTTGTCACAATTATTTACACTTTCCTCTTCAGGAAAGTTATTTTAAAACTAGAAGTCTGTGTTTTAATGGAGTGTCATGAGACTGTACACTTCTAAACAGAAATGCTCAGTCTCTCTGCTACCTCTATTTCCAAATGCTTGGCCTCCAGCTCAAGTCTGTTTAACTCCAGATGGATTTTTAAGTCCTCTGTGGAAAGGTTGAACTGCCCATTTTCTGGGAGTTGTACATTCCCAAGGCCAGTCTGATTGCCCTCCTGGTTGCTATCCTGTGAAGTAGCTGTGACTAAAGCTTCAGTCATTTCTGCCTTAGTCAGATTGGCATGCATCAGTCCTCTAGTTTGGCACATCTCAGCCCACTGGCTCCTTGTCAACTTGCCATACTCCTCTGCTGTCATGCTTGCCAACTCTCCCTGACTAACTAAGCTAACAAAAAAATAAAGCAATTGTGATAGGAAATCTGAATGTTCACTGTGTGGCTGATTGAGAGTACAAACACCTTCACTGACCACTGTACACAGGCTACAGGAATTCAATACTCACACCACTACAAGTCAATTAATATGTGATGTGGCTATATCACCACAGGCAACTAATTAATATGTGATGTGGATATCCCACCACTGCTATCCAAGTAATATGTGATGCCCCTGAACTGGCCCAGTAATCAAGGAGCCTCAATCCTCACCACTGGCAACAGTGAAGGGCATACATACTGGGAATATGACAACTACACACACGGTAAAGTACAATTTCCCTAAAGAGCACACAGAGACCGCTGTCAGTCTTTGGCTGGTTTCTCTCTCTTTCTCCTGATCCCCAGTAAGACTCCCCACTGGCACAGCTATAGGGTTAAGATTCCAGCTGAGGGGTTAAGCCAAAACTTCCAGCACCCTCTCTGTCCAACTAGTGCTTTGTGTCCCGACCCAAGTAGGTGACATGCACACTCTTTGAGATTTGATTTATGTACAAGCACACAGACAGTCCTGGGGAAGGCTGGCACAGGTTTACTAGCTATGCCTCCTTCTGCCCAGACTATAAGGTAGTTATCACTGTCACCAAACCTTACTTATCAGCTACTATAAGGCCCTTACAAAGGGAGTCAAATCCTACTGTGTAATGTTACTATTATCCAAATGGTAGTTGTGACCAAGACTTGCAAGGCTATTTAGGAGTGGCATGTACAGTGTCACCAAATACATATGCAAGTACTCTAAGAGCTTAAATATGTCTGACAAATATCATCCACAAAAATAGGTTTAAATATATTTAATAATAAATAATAAAAGAACAAGATAATACTCAGAAAACAAGCACAGTTACTTCAGAGTTCGAAATCACAGGAAATATTTAAAAACAACCTTGCCAGACAGTTTCAAATAAATACAGAAAACATCTAAACTAATCTTTAAGAGAAATGCTATGCCCTGAATCTTACTTATAGCAAGTGCAGAGGACTCTGATGATGACTGGATGTTTCCAGGTCAAAGACAAAATACAAAATGCATAGTCTCTCTCTGAGAGAGTTCTTAAATTAATATCACATTTTACTGCTGGGTTAGCCTGGATGACATCACTTTTTGTCACCTGCCTTCAGTTGCCAGGCTAAACCAGAAACTAACAGGATTTGACATCTCTGTGTGAGAAATACATATCTCTCAGATCTTTGCAGATCTTGAAAGTTGTAAAACAATAAAACACTTACAAAGCAACGCAGAAGGCATCCTAGTTCTAGACATCCTGTCTCCTTGCTGCATTTAAACTAACTTTTATAACAATCGTAAAATAATTTAATTTCAACTTATTTTCTTGAAGTTTTGCAAGTTAACTCTGTATGTTCCAGTTACTACTACTAAAACATAGATTTGCACGGGTATATAGTTTATACATTTCTGTTCTTTTCCAGTAGGGTACACTGTGGACACATCCTTGAAGCTCAGTACTGTACAAATCCTGTTCAACACATACTTCAGTACCAGTAGCTTAATATACACATAACATATAGTTCTGTATAAATCATATCAATATCCACAAATGACATATAATTATTTACAAAATTCCAGGTATATGGGCTGGCAGCATTTTGGTTTGTCACAATTATTTACACTTTCCTCTTCAGGAAAGTTATTTTAAAACTAGAAGCCTGTGTTTAATGGAGTGTCATGAGACTGTACTCCACATCTAAACAGAAATGCTCTTTTTTCCTGTCAATTTAAAAGTTGTTTAAAGTAACAACAAATCATTTGTTCTGTGGAAAAATAATGTTTATTTTACTTTGTCGGGTTAGCATAGTGATTTCTACCATGTTTATCTGGGAAAAAATGACTTGCTAATACTTTTTTTATTTCACCAGTATTTGCTGCTTGTTTATCCCTGGAAAGACATACAATTTTCAGCTTGACCATGGAACAAACTATCTATTCCACTGTTGTTCCTTCTTCCAGACACAAAAAGAAAAAGTTAAGCAAACAGTCTTTGCCACCACAGCAAGCTAGAAATTTACCTGTGTCACAAGTGAGTGACTCTGCTGTGGCCATTTGTTGTGCCTCAGACAACTCATCTTTTACCCTGAATCCCTCTAGCATAGCACCTACAGCCACTATGGACAAGGGGCTAGCTATGCCTTCTGCTGCTGTTGGGGTCACCTCAGTGGTTAAGGGAGAGCCACTGCTACTGGTCCTGGGAGACGTAACAGGGAAGGCTTTTCTTTTTTGTCAGAATGTTGTGCCCTACTCTAGAGAAGCTGCCATTGCCACTGTTAACATTATTGGCCCCATTTTTCCTGTCAAAAAGACGCAGAAAACTAAGCATACATATACTTCTCAAATTTCCATAGACAAGAGTACATTACTGCATCTGTTTCAGGGTTTAATTCAGGCTATTGATCCTTCTTGTAAGATAGTTTCTGGTAAAAGAAAGAGGATGCTTCCTTTCTTGAACAGATTCAATTTTTTGAGTCTCGACAGGAGGCTGAAGGGACAGATAAAGGGGTTTGACCTCAGATTTGTGATTCAGACTCAGCGGAGAGGTTATTTGTTGATTTTTCCTTTGAGAGTTTCTCTTTCTCTGAGACTATTTCTAGGCTGTGCCAGTATTTTAGTCCCTCAGAAAATACTATGAGCAGTTATAGAAGAAACTGGCAGAATCTGCACCCATTTCTTCTGTTCTGTCAACTTTTGAGGATGTGTGTGTTATGTCCTGCAATTTACCTGACAGTCAGCCAGCTGATATGAAAAGTGCAGATAGGATGTATAAAGTTCCTTAATCTGTTAAGTTTGCATACACTCTTCTTAAACGTGATCCAGCAGCAATACATTTAGTTAATTCTTCTGCTGTTAAAGTTAATTGCATTCCTACTATTTCTGGTAAGGATGGGAAATTTGTTGATAATTATGAGAAAATAGTATGCTTTTGAAAAATTGATTTTCAGAATTTTGAATTGTCAGGCTTATATGTTAAGGTTTTCCCAGGAATGTTTTGTCCATATTTTTTTTTCTTGTGAGGAAAATATGTCACTGTTCATTGAATACAGCGTATGTATGACTCTGTTGATACTTCATCAAGGGCTATGGCCGCTGATACTGCTTTGAGGAGTTTTGCATAGCCATGATCTCAGAACCTCCCAGTTGATGCTAAAATGAGATTTTAAATCTCCTTTGGATAGATATTTAGTTTTTATCCCCTCTGTTACAGGTGTGATCAAAAAGTGTGATTAAAGGGGTAAGCTACTACAGAGAATTTCTAAGATTTTCCAGCTCTCTTTTTTCAAAATGTCCAAGGGATTCTCTAACTCCTCATCCAATTTTGGTAAGAAACAAAGTAAACAGTCTCTCAACAAAATTCAGATAAAAAGAAGTTTTAAGAAGAAATGGCAAGGGGGTTCCAAGAAGGATTCTGGAAACTCCCAAAATTAAGGGCAGCACAATAGGTCAGAATAACTGTTTTAAAAGACTTAGTTATCCCCTCCAACTCTAGCTCCCCCTTGTGTCTTCCACAGATTCTGAATCTCCACTTTTCTCTTTGACAATAGGTCATTTCACACAAAATGGGCTTTGAAGATCATTCATCAAGGCTACAGATGGCAATGGGAAGAAATTCCTCCTTTCTAGGGGTAATTCTTCACCCTTCAGACCAGACTCTTTTATTTCCACCTGTCCTTCATCACATGCTGTCTCAGGGAGTTATAGAAGCAGTTCCTCCTTCCCAGGTGGAAAGGAGTTTTATTCAAGGATGTTTTAGTACCAAAGAATGAAAGAAATAAAATGCTTGGAGACCAGTTCTGGATCTGTTTTCCTTAACCTGTTTGTGATAGTGCTCAAAATCAAAATGATGTCACTTCACAACTTGTTACCTCTTCTTCCTCATTCAAGTTTTGCGGTAACACTAGATTTAAAAGATGCTTATCATCTCATCCCCATTCATCCAGATTTCAGGTGTTTCTTAAAGTTCTGTGTGTCTGGATCACATTATCAGTTTTCTGCCTTACCCCTTTGGACTATCCACTGCACCAAGAGTGTTTACAAAGTGTCTAGATCCAGTTATAATTAATTGCAGGCCGCAGGGTATTCACAGTTTTGCATATTTAGGTGACTTGCTTATCTTTACAGAGTCTTCTTCAAAGTGTCAAGGATTTCTGTCTTGGGTGAGAGATCTGTTACACAGGCTGGGATTACAATATAACATTTAAAAGTCTTTCATGACTTCTCATAGGATTGTGTTTCTGGGATGTCAACTAGACAGCACAGTTCAAAGAGCTTTTCTTCCATAGGAGAAGTATATATCTAGATCTGTTTCTAGGGTTTTCCACTCACACTTCAGTCACTGTGAGGGACCAGACTTCTGTAGCTGTGAATAAATATCTCAGGATTTTAGACTCATGGCTTCTGTGATTCTCTTGACACCCTTGGCAAGACTCCACATGAGAAGGATACAGTAGTATCTGAAGTCTCTCTGGTCCCAGCACCAACAGCCTTTGTCTTTTCAAATCCCAGTGCTGGGGTTTGTCAGAACAGAAATCTGTTGCTGGAAACAAAATATATCCTTAAATACAGGTATCCCCTTCTCCCTCCTTGTTCCATAGCAATCAGCCACCACAGATGCTTCAGACTTGTCTTGGGGAGCAGTTTCAGGAGGGATAAAAGCATAAAGTGTGTGGGACACCAAGGGCAGACACAAGCACATAAATATAAAAGAGATACTTGCCCTGATCAAGGCATTCAACAATCAGAATTATCTTTGGTCCCCAGGACCTCTTTAGGTTGTTACAGATAATACCACAGTCATGTGGTGCATCAACAAGCAGGTGGGGCTAGGTTGTACCCCTTTGTGGGTTAGCCATGTTAGCTGGGAATATAGCTTCACAGCACAATCTCACACTACAAGCATCCTACATTCCTTTAGAGCATAATTGTATGGCAGACAAGCTGAGCACCACAAGGGCATACCGTCACAAAGGGAAACTAGATCGGGGGGGGGGTCTTCCAAGATTTGATCCTTCTGTGAGGAGTTCCTCAAGTAGACCTCTTTGCCTCCTCTCTGAACAATCAGTTGGCAAGACTCTGCTCCAGGTCTCCATGCAAGAAGCCCTAGAAGACAGATGCCCGGAATGCTCCTGTATGATTTTATACCATTTTGACTAATATCTATGCTTCTTCTAAATATTCAGAAGGAATCCCCCAAGATCATTGTGGTGACTCTCCTCTGGCTCAAGCAACAGTGATTCTCCTTTATTTTGGAAATGACCAGGGGCAATTACCACAAGCTTTTTTACAAACTGGATCTACTCGCACAAGAACAGGAATGTTTGATACATCTCAACAAACTACCCTGATGACAGGGTCTTAATTCATTTTAGGCATCTTTTTACTGAGGACGTTCATCAGGTATTAATGGAGTCAAGAAAACCTGCTACTAGAAAATCTTATTCTAGCAAATGGAAAATGTTTTCTTGTTGTTACCAACAGCATAACCAGCACCCATTCAGGGATAATTGCTTCTCTGTTTTTACAATATTTGTGTGAGGTACTATCCTATGGCCTTTCTTTCTCCCCTATCAAGGTTCATTTATTGGCCACTTCAGCATGTCTGCTCATGGGTCCTTCTCTTCCAATGTATTCTCATGTCAAACATTTTTTGAAAGAGTTCTGCATAAGAGGCCTCCAAGAAAACTGGTGGCCCTACTCATGATCTTAATTTTATGTTAAACACACTAACATTTGCTCCATTTGAACCAGGTATCCTGGATGACTTGAGATTCTTAAATGGAAAACAGTTTTATTGATTGCTCTGACCAGTGTTAGAAGGGTATTTGAGGTGCAAGCTCTTATGGTGAGTGAAATCTACCTTGCTTTGCACAAGTTCAGGTTTTTTTTTAGATCTAATCCTTCTTTTTTGCCTAAAGTGGTATCTGGGTTAACTTCAAGCCAAACTATCCATCTCCCCATTTTCCTTGTTGAACCCAAACATGATGAAGAAAGGATACTCTATACCTATGAAGTCAATAGACAACTATCTTGACAGAATTAAAGCTTTCAAATCTTTGGATCAATTCTTTTTTTTTTTGTGAAGGTAAGAAGAAGGGACAACCTGTGTTTAAACAGACTATTTCCAAATGGTCGTTCATAGGTTCATAGGAGCTTACTAGGCTAATGATGACAAGGGCCTTATGTAAGTCTAGCCATACATCCCAAATATTTAACAAGTTCTGGTACCTTTGATAAGTGTAAGCAGGGGCTTGGGAGATGAAACATTTACAAGCAGGGACCTGGGAGATGAAACATGTCCTTTAGAGACATAGGTGCCAGTCTAGGGATGAATTTCCTGTTCCCCATCTAGTTGTCCAAGTCACACTTGAATTGGGTTAGGGAGGAACTCTGCATCACATGAATGGGGAGTCTGTTCCAGAGAAGGGATAGTCTCTGGGATACATACCTGTCTCTTCAGCAGATCCTACTTATATCACAGGCAAGGGTAAAGTCTTTAGACGTGTAATTCTGGTGCTGTTTGTTTTGTGGATATACAGGAGGTCTATCAGAGTGGGGTCTGACAATGCCTTGTATGCTAGGCTTAGATCTCCCTTCAACAGCCTGTAGGAAGTAGAATACAGGTATATGGCCCTGAGGTGGTCTGCATAGGACATGTGACTTATGCCCTGTATTCTTTTAGTGAGGAACCTCTGTGTATGTTCTAATTGTTGGCTATGCCTCGCTAGGTACATGCTAAATGGGGCAGTGTACTCAATGATAGATCTGATGAATGTCGAATACCGTGGAACAATATCTTCCTTGGACTTAGATGCCATACCTTTGTTTATAACTTGCACAACATTGAATGATATCCTCACTACTGCAGACATGTGATGATCAAAGACTAGATTACTCTCTACGTGTGTCCCCAAGTCCCTGACTACTGGGTCAACTCTTGTTTAAGACTATCACCTTTTGTTATACTCAGCATAACAAAACTATTCTATACAGGGGCAAGGCCCACTCTACCAGGGCCTTGACTTCATCTGTGGCTATTTATAAAGGGTTGGATGCTAGAAGTATTCTAGAAGCAGCAACTTGGTCCTCTGTACATACTTTTAAAAAGCACTACAAGCTTGATTCCTTCTCTAGGTTTAGAGCAAGCTTTGCAAGGACCATTCTCCAGCAGCTCCTGCACTCTTCTCCTTCCATCTCCCAAATGTAGTAAGCTATGGCAATCTACCCATATAGCTAAGGCTACTGCAGCAGTGATCAATATGATGAACATAGTACACTTGTGTAAGTAAACTTGCCATAACAGTAGGTGTTCGAATGATCACTGTTGCATAGGGTTACCACCTGTTCCTATTTGCAAGGGACAGTCTCTCTTTGGGCAGTTGTGTCCTGTTGGAAAAAAGAAACTAAAAAATGTCAAGTGTGTTGAGATTTTAGGACAAAAAATATTTACCATGTTTTCTTTAATAGCTGCATAAAACAGTTATTTTGTATTTCACATAGCATAAACAACTGAAATTCTACAAGAATAAGCTTTGATTTGGCAAAAAGGTAAAGTTCTGTCCTTTGCATTGGCCATGGGTATATTTTGTCCTGTAAAATCTCTGTGCATGCAGCAGATATCACATGATGTGCATCAATAGGCAGCATGGGAGCACAATGCCCATTAAAAGTAGCAAGATGAACATGGTCAATTTGTGATGGAAAGTGACTTTAGTGTGGTCATACTTTGCAGATTTGCAAACCCCTACATGACCTTTCAGCTAACAAACAAGCTAGACTGAATTGCAGCGCATGGTTCATGGCTGATAAAACATGTTTTAGGCATGATTCACAGATAATTATGCTAAATCAACTAATTAGCATAGTTGCTGTGTTACAAGCCCTGTTTTAGCATGATAACAATAATTGCCCCCATTTTGATGGAGGCCACATTACAATGAGCAAATTAGAGAATCACAATATAGTGGCTATCAGAGGGTACTGCCCAACAGGCAAACTGACAGCAGACAGGACAGCTGGTAATGATCCTCAGGACTGCAGTGGCCACACAAAGGTGCATGGAAGCAACAGGCACTGTCACAGAGCCATGGAGTGCATTTGATAACACTGCACAGGGGATGAGAGGGGACTGAGAGGTAGGAGACCTAAGTGCAACAGTGCATGGGGCAAAGGGGAGAACAGGCTATACTCCTAGTGTGGGGTGGAGTGGGTTAGGACTACTCAAGCTGACAGGGCAGAGGGGACAGGAAAGATAGGTTGCATGACAGGGCACAGGGATCACATTCAGGATCCATCAGTGCTCAGCTGTGTAGGTTTTGCAACTCTGTGCCATATGCACACAGACGGCATGAAGTGCACTCTACAGCAGGAAATATTGGGCATCCAGTACCCCAGACAAAGATCATATGATGCAGCTAAAGGGCAGCAAGCATGGCTGGCATGACAACTGTTGTCACAATATGGCACATTGTTAAAACGGTTAGTCTATATCAGTACACAGTGTTGTGGCCATTGTAAAGATGCTGGGGGCAGTATGGGAACAATTATCAGTTGGCATGGCCAGTTATGGATGCACACATATTGATCTATATATGTGTAACCCACAGGTGTACATGTCCTAGATTGCGACTAAAGGGAGACAATGAATGGAAAAGTTCAAAAGACAGGAGAGAGTGGTGCTTTTACAGGCCCTATGCACACATCTCCTGCTTATTCCTGAGGATGATAGAACTGACAGGGGCTTCTTAGACAGTGTATGCATAGACTAGTCCTGGACATCAATGTAATGGGTGACCGCAATAGGCCAACAGTGCAAATGCATTGTAGGATCACAGATATGTTACTGTATGCAATGACCAGGGCACTGGAAATCATCAGAAGGAGGATGATCATTGGGTGTGGACCACCAAAACATCCTGGTATCCCTCACCAGGGAAAGTGATCCTCACACTGGCAGTGGCTTGCGTGTAAGAGCTGTGCTGGTAATGACTAGCCTAGTTTCTGTAGAGGATGCTTCAGGTGAGTAGTGACATGTGCCATTCCCTTAGGAGAATGACTTGCAACCATGAATGTGTTGCTTAGACAACCACATATGCATATCTGTTATCCAGTGACATAGGGGCTTCAGTATTAACAACCTGTACCACAAGACATGTATGTGTCTATAGGCTATATATACAACTGGCATTTAGCAAACTATTTGCCAGATGTTGGTGGGAGTCACAGATATAATCTAGCATTGCCAGGGGTACATTATCTCTATGCACTCAAAGGCTCGACTGGGAGAGGATTAAGCACAACAGGTTGGAACATGCTTGATATCAACAGGTCACTAGTGGTGGTGATGATGAAGTCAGCATGCACATGCCATGGCATGGTCCTATGATACAGTAGTAGTGTCATTATGTTAACAATTGAGAGGGACCCATAGCTGACACTGGAGTGACCGTTTGAAGCTCTGACATTATCTGTGTTCAGCAATGGTCATCAAGCCCATGTCATCCCCACCACTATAGCACAGCTGTCAGCAACCATGGATGACATCAGAGGACTGTACCACTTCAGGGGTGCATGAAACCAGTGTACAGGAGAGACTTGAAGGTGCCCATTACTACCAAGAATCCAGGATGTTCCCAGATCTGGCTTCAGTCAGCGTTTGTGCAGGTCAGTGATCTGAATGCACATAACCAGTGCTCATACCATGTCAGAGATGTTGTGTGTGTGAGGCATGGCCCTGCATGAGGAACTGAAACCATTGCAGAGAATGAGGGATATCATGCAATGCATGCTGAGTGACATGTCTTGTCATCTAAGACTGAATGCACAGAAGTTTGCTTTAATTGAATTGTCCTACCTTCTTTTTTACCCCTAGAGCATTTACTTGTTGCGCAGTAGAGCCACTCAGCTTATAAGTATGTGTGATTCCTCATGCAGAGCCCTGATAGGCTGATTTTCATATGCTGCTCCAAGAGCACAGTATTTTGGAGCTGAGTCACTGATACTGGTAGTTGTCATTCCCAAAGCCAGATTCTCCTCACATCTCCTCCCATATGGATCAGTCATCAGACACTCATTTAACCCCATCACAGTTATCTCACCTGTCCATCTGGTGGTGCAGGATTTAACTGATCTGTGATCAATAGTGATGCTGATTGATGGCCTACATCTCTGCCACTTGGAATGTTTAGTGTAGGCAAGTATAAAGTTCTTATACTGTTCTCTAATTTTCCTAAAGTGGAATACCTGTGAGGTGGAGTAAAAAAGCACAGATAATGAAAAAGACTATGTGATTGTTACAGCAGAAATGAACCATCACATGCAAACTAAACAAGTTGTAGCCAAGGCCTATAAGATGCTGGGCTGTAGCCTTAGTGTAGTAGTCTCTATAGCCTTAGGGTAATAGTCTCTAGGAACAGAGATTTTATATTATCCTTGGGCATCTCCTCCAATAAGGAGTACTGTGTTCACTTCTGTTGCTTGAACAAGGACAAGGATATTAGACTAGCCAAAATGCAGAAAGAAAGGATGACTCAATAATTAAGAGACTGGGTGACAAAGGTTCCAAGGAAAGAGTTTAGAAACTGAATCTATTCCTACATGAGGATAGTCAGTAAAATGGAATAATGATGCAAGTAAATGATACACTTAAGGGATACTATAATGGCATATAATTGAAGAAGAAAGTTGGGAAATGGATAAGGCTTACTATAGCTATAGTACAAAATTAAAGATAGATATTAGAAAGCCCTTCTCAGCAGAAGGAGCAGTGGATAAAAGGAAAAAAAAGTTACTCAAGCTGGTGTAAGACTTAAACACAACATACTTCTCCAGTAGGGTCTGGAATGGATGCTGGGCTAAGAGAACACAGGAGGGAGGAACTGCGAGACACAAGTTTCACAAACAGGGCAGACGCTACAGATTTTCTTTTTCTGCTGTCACAGCTGTGTAATGTAATGTGGTTTTAGTATAATACTTGGGAGTTTAAATGTAAAACTCTTGTTTGTCTAAGCAAGTGTAAGTCAGAGCTGCAGTGTTTGTCTTAGTGATGTGATGACATTGAGTGAGCACTGATGAGAGATGGTAGGCTCAGGATGAACAGAGGAAACATTTTGAGAAATGAATCCTCGCCATTATCTCTGAAAATCAGGGTCAGTTGTGTACATTTAGTTGCATTGCTTTGCCAATACTCAAGAAACTATTACATGCAAGTTATCATTTATACAAGCTGTGCTAAGTAATAGCATAGCTAACACAGTAAACAAAATATAATCTAAGTGATGTCCATAGAGAAACAAAATATCAAAATAAACTACTAAAAATGAAACCATTACATAACTCTGCAGGGCATACAGAAGTGTTGTGCACACAAAAAACCCAGACAGCTCTTTGCAGTTTAAAGGCAATTATGCAAATGTTACCTATAAATGCTTATAATTTGCAAATGGGTTATTATGTTTTTAGATTAACATGTCAGGATAAATTTATAGGAAAAGTACAACTGTCCTGAATATATTCCATTGCAATATAGTGAGTGTTTCATAGTACTGAAAGACATTTTCTTGCCTTTATCACATCTGGCCACGACAAATACATTTTATTGTTTCATGCATATCTGTGAGGATATTCATTAAAATCAAAGCAGCGTGTTGGCTCAGAGGTTAAGATTTCTGCCTTAAGGCTGCAAGAACCAAGGATAAGGTCTCACCTCTAATCACTTTCTGCCTGGAGTTGGTACATTCTTGTTCTTTATGCAAACATTTTTCTTTGTGTATGCATTTACTTGAAACTTTTAAAACAACTCTGTAAACTGTGTATGCATATTCATAAATGAACACATTTTCCATTTACACTTGTCCTTTCAGCCCAAAGATTGGCTGAAAATGGTCCACAAAAGACCCGTTCACTTAATTTAATTATTTACCTAGGTGATGAAAATATATTAAAATACCACTAACTAATAGGAAGAGTTTAAATGAAATCCTGAATGTAAAGTAAATTGTGTTTAATTTCTAAATAATGGTCCAGTTAATATAATTATAGAAAGTGTGAATTTCATTTAGTTTATTTTATATTTACATTTTAAAGATAAGTGTGTGCATATATACGTGCATATATGTGTGTGTGTGTGTATGTATGCATATATCTCAGGAATATGTTTTAGTTCCTTTCAATGCAAATCTGCACAGCGATAATGGTACTTACAACAGTAAGTAATTAATCTGCATAGAGATATTGTGCCTTATAAACAATGTACAGAACAGACAAATATAAAATACAGATAATGTTTGAAACGGTTTATCATAACCTGCTAATGTGAGAATTGAATGCATTTGCCTTCCTGATTTAACATCCTGAAGTCAATATAACTTTCAGAACAGTAAACAGTAGAATACTCTTGTTTTATATTCTCATTAAGAACCCTTTAGCATGTGTATCATATTGATTTTGTTTTCCTTCTGAAGTCTGTAAAACCATGTTTGTATTATAAATGTAAAACATGAGACAATTTTAACCACTAAGTATGAAACTGTAACCTGGTTTTGTTCAACTATATGAATATGGAATTAAAAAGTAATGCATAGCACACAGAGTTATATTGCTAAAACATAATTTGCATATAATTTTGGTTTATACATATTTGTTAGCTGTTTTTATTTCAGAACTTATTCACTCTCTCATTAATATAACGTAAATAATAAAATGTCTGGTATTAAAATCATATATATGTATATTAACTAACTCATAAAATACTAACAAAGTACAGCAGTGACTATTAGCTTTATTGCAGCTCTTGTATGATGTGAAATTTTTAGAAGTTGTTTTTTTCTTTTTTAGGAATGACTTGGCAGACGTTTATGGGAAAAATATATGCCATAAGAAACAACCTTTTCCTAATTTTGATAGGCATTTTGGCAATTGTTCTATTACCCTCTGCTGTACTGTAAAGCAGGGCATTGCTGTACAGAACTGTATTTCTCCTTATTTTGCCAAGGCAAAAACATTTTGCCAATTTTTTAAAATAATATGCCAAGCCAAGAGCCACATCTTTTGTCAGACAGCAGTCTAGTTTGTCTAGCTCAGCGTGGCTATGCCTGTCTTTCCCAACTACCCCACAGAGTGTGACACTGCCCATCACTGCTTCTATAGCCCCTCCCCTGCAATTAGGCAAAGCAAACATAGCAGTCATTCAGAGAAGGCCTGAGGTATCCACAGCTGTCAACAGCACAGATCTGCAAACTTGACAAACAAGCTTTATCCATTCAGTGCTTCAGTACTCCAATTAGAACCGCAATTTACCTCAAACAACACAGATAGTATTGATAACTTTTACTCCTATTTAAGTTACCTGAGAAAGCATCCACTGGAAAATAAGAGCTTATACCCTGAGGCAGCCTGCAATCAGGAGTCAGTTACCATGCCTACTGCAGCTTACGCTGAAGAATGTGCTGGCTGTTGTACAGAACACAGTCAAAAGATGAAGAAAATGTGCAGGCAATACTACTTTGGCAGGGTTGGTGGGGAATCTGAGACACGACTGCTGCTACGGACAGATCTCACTGCATGCAATTTGCAAACATGCCAACTTAATGGCATGTGATAGACACTGGATGGAATTTAAAGGTCTCAGGGTCTCAACAAGCTGGAACAGTGCAGCAAAACTTTAAGCAGCAAACTTTTGTGTATGCCTTTGCAACATGGCTTGTCTGTCTGTCATAATTAACTGTCTACATTTCTGTGCTGAAGTGATTCTCACATTTGTTAAAACTGCTCATAGCTCAGAAGTGTGAGTACTCAATAAATTCTGTATGACACTTCCTTAACAATGAATCTTTTGTTAGATTATTATATGCCTTAGAATAGGTAGATTTTATCAATAGATTACTGTGCTGAAGTTTAGAATTTTAACTGCAAGTTTTCAGTTTGCTGACCCTAGAATGTGGCTAAAGCACATGATAACAGTTATCTTTTTTATGGATAAAAAACAAATAAATATTGTCATGATGTTTCCTTACAGATATACCATGATTTTAATAATACTGCCTGTAAAAAAATTGATATTTTTGAAAAGTAACACTTTATGAGATAATGAAGAGGGGAATGCTCACACAACATAATAAATGAAAGTAAATTAAAAATGCATTCATATTGATGGGTGTCTAGGTGAGTGTGTGTGTGTGTGTGTGTGTGTGTGTGTGTGTGTGTGTGTGTGTGTATATGCACATGTGTGTGTGCGTGTGTGTGTGTGTGTGTGTGTGTGTGTGTGTGTGTGTGTGTGTGTGTGTGTGTGTGTGTATTGTGTGCATTGTGTGTATGTATATCTACATGCACATCCACACACACACACACACACACACACACACACACACACACACACAAACTCACGCCCGCGTGCGCACAAGAGATATGGAATTGAAACTCAGATGCTTAAATATGGAATTGAAACCCAGATGCTTAAATATTTATGAATCAGTCAATATATTTCCGGAGAGTCCAATGTAATATATGCTGATATGTGGAACCATAATGCTAATTACATAGGATATAAACAGTGAAATCTATGTCAGGGTGAACATTTTTTACCATATTTTTCTCATGAAATAACATATACTAAAATTTTACACTAAGCATTCCCACAGAAATGCTTTAACAGTGTTATTGGATCAAAATGTGTGGCCTAGTGAAAGATTCTTGAGCCATAATGGAACTTTTAGATGGTCTTTTATTCCTTCTCTGCAAGGAAAGTTATTTTTAAACATTTAACAGATAGTCACACTTTCACAAATTTACTGGTGTGTCTCAAGCCAGCTGTTTCTTTTTAATTTTTTTCTTTAAAATGAATTCACCATGAATGCAAACTTACTTAGGCCCACGACTGTGAAAAATGTTCAAAAATAATATGATGACAGATAAATACAATAAGCATATACTTATAGGTAATACTGTTTTATAAGAAAGATTAGAACACATTTTGGGACATATCCCTGCATTCAACAAATGCAGATCTGCAAGCAAAAAAGATACAAGTCCATTTGAAAAAAAAGATATTATTATTATTGTAAATGCACTTTGTTTGCAGAATTGTCAGCTATAAATGCATTCAATGTGTTTAATAACAACCCCATTGTAAGTTTTGTTAAGCAGTAAATAGTTATGAATGCAGACATCACTAACTTATTGCCTAATTAATTTATAGTTGTAAATTTGTGATTTATACATTGGGACTGTTTGTTAATCTTTGTCTTGAAATACTCTGGTGTGATTATTAACATTAGCAAATTACATGACCCCACAGGTACAGTTAATTCCTTTCAAAAATGAAGATATTTGAATATACTCATGGATGACTGTCTCTCCCATTTCATAGTAATGTTGAGCATATAACTTGAAATGTTTTGCATCAACTAAAGCTAGCTTGCAGTATTTCACAGTTACTTACCATTGAAGCTTGTTGTGCCATAGAAATTAATATCTTACTTCCTGGAATTGAATATGCCTTACCTACCATAGTCCTTTTGTTGGGGCATGACAAAGTGCAAACTGGTTACCTATCACTGCTGAAGTTATGTATTTTGTTAATGCCCACCACTGTCAAACAACTTAACCATGTTCAATCCTGTATCCTCTCTTCATAATGATACCAGTCTTAAACTAAAGAGACCCCACTTTGCTATAGGAGCTTGTGAAACATCATTTAACAAAGTAGCCCCAATGACCTGGAACATTCTGTCTATGGATATTGCTGCCTTAGACAATCTTTCCCTTACAAAAATGCAATCACATCTATCTCAAGAATATAAAGGTGTATGTTTTATAGATGAGGGATAGGTTGGGTCTCCTGCTCTTTGTTTCTGAATAGTTTTTCTTATATTTCAAGACCTCTGCCTCAGGTTTTGTACACATTTGTAAAAATGATATTACCTCTAAACACTGCATAACTTTTCAGTTTAACATTATGCTATAATGTTGATGTATGTGTGATCATATTTAGTTTGTGAGATAATGTCTCTGCCTTTTGTTTGATATCTTCATCTGCTATTCTGTTTAACTATGTAAAATATTACTTGTTTAGCAGAATATATTTTTTTCCTCTCTGTCTCTATGTAACCTTTACTTTTACTGTTTTTTGCCATTTTGGCCCACGTAGTGGCTGAAAAGGATCTTGCATCAGCCTGCCCACTACGTGATTAACAAACAAAGTAAACAAAGTACAAAAGGACTGAAAATCAGATACAGTTATAACTGCATTTGTTAAAATGTAGCAGCTGAATAATTGGATGTTTTCAGACAGTTTATATAGAAGGATAAATATTTTCAACCACATTTCTGCTTATTATTGTAAAGACAAATGCTACAATATTTAGAAAAATTACATTCTGATCATTTATTTAAATACCACATCTGTATTACATATACACTTAAACATGACTTTTTAGAACATAATCAGATATTGCAGTCAAATATGCTCTGATGCTTTTATTTGTTATTACATTTTCAAATATCATCATCATCTTCTTTCGGCTGTTCTCATTAGGGGTCGCCACAGCAGATCATCTGTTTCCATTTCTTCCTGTCATCTGCATCTTGCTCTGTCACACCAGCCACCTGCATGTCCTTTCTCACCACATCTATAAACCTTAACTTAGGCCTTCCTCTTTTCCTGTTACCTGGTAGCTTCATCCTTAGCATATTTTTCCCAATATACTCAGCATCCCTCCTCAGCACATGTCCAAACCAACATAATCTTGCCTCTCTGGCTTTGTCTCCAAACCTTCCAAACTGGGCTGACCCTCTAACATATTTATTCCTAATCCTGTCCACCCTCATCACACCCAGTGCAAATCTTAACATCTTTAACTCTTCAGCTCTAACTCCTGCCTTTTTGTCAATGCCACTGTCTCCAACCCATATAACATAGCTGGTCTCACTGCCCTCTTGTAGACCTTCCCTTTCACTCTTACTGGTACTCGTCTGTCACAAATCACTCCTGACACTCTTCTCCACCCAATACATCCTGCCTGTACTCTCTTCTTCACCTCTCTTCAGCACTCACCATTACTCTGAACTGTTGATCCCAAGTACTTAAACTCATTCACCTTCGCCACCTCTACTCCTTGCATCCTCACCATTCCTCTATCCTCCCTCTCATTCACACACATATATTCTGTCTTAGTCCTGCTGACCTTCATTCCTCTTCTCTCTAGAGCATATCTCCATCTCTCCAGGGTCTCCTCCATCTGTTCCCTACTCTCACTACAGATCACAATGTCATCTGCAAACATCATAGTCCACTATTATTAAATTTTCCATTAAATTTTCCATTCACCATTACATTTTCAAATATATGAGTGTTTAATTCATATTAGCTAAGGATGTAAGTAGTTCAATTATGTATTATTCCATCAGCTCCTAAAAATAATATGCACTTTATTAAAGTGCACTTTATTTTCTTGTTAACACTGAATAAGGAATGAATCTTTGTGGTTTGCAAAATTGTTGTGCTACAAACATCCACACATTTATTTAGAATAGACTGTGAACTTTATATTTACTTTATATTTAAAAATCATGGCAAACACATTCCTCAGCAAAAATCAATCTGTCAAATTCTGTGTTTTTAATGTCTTGCCAGTGTTGTCACTTGCTATGTAAGCAAGATATTATGACATGACGGAATAGATGAGATGCAAGTATGCCCAGTGCAGTCCAGCGAAACAGGCAAATAATGGAAGCAAACTCTGTTTCTGTGAATAAGAATTTCTGGCATTTTTCACTTGTTCTTTTACTTTTTGTAATATATGGTAGCGTCATACAGAAAAAAATCTTTCTCTGTATAAAAAAAATATATACAGATATATATATATATATATATATATATATACATATATATATATATATATATATATACACACACACACACACACACACACACACACACATATATATCTATATATATATATATATATATATATATATATATATATATATATACATTCTGAAAGCCAGCTTTAACAGATGTAATTGTATTCAGGCAACCTTTATTAAGCCTTTTGAAGGAGGAAAGCCCCCTGTACCATCCCAATGTGGAAAGCAAGCCCCCACACCACCAAACTTATATATACCAACTCCACAGTCATACCAATTCAGTAAATAGGGAAATTACCCCTGAAAAGTGCATTACTGCAAACAGTGATTTCCTAAGGAGGAACTCCAATCCTCAGCAGGTTGAATTTCGAACAAATGATATTTGAGAATTCAGTCTCCGCCTACCCGTAGGTTACCAGTTAATATGACATGTTTTGCCTTTTGGGCCCCATCAGTACAGCAAAAGTGAAAATTTTAACTATTCTGTGAAACACTCAGCTTATGAAAACCCTGATTTCCTTTGCAGTAAGACTGGGTCCAAAACAGGTTTCAAACAAAAAAGAAAGAAAAAAAAAGCACAATAAATTAATACAGAATCAGAACCAGGGAGCATGGGTGAAAAATTACTTTCAAAAATGCAAAAAAGCCCCACAGAAAATGTATAGAGGACCAAAATGGAAAGGCCTATATAGGACCAAAACAGAAAAGCCTTGACCTTGACAAAGCAAGTCACCAAATGAGAAAAACAACTACAAACCACCTTTGATGAGGGTATAAGTGAATAATGTCATGTTCACAGTAATGGAGTAGTGGAGTCTGGATTTATTGGCCTGAATGCAAAAGACTTATAAAAATAAATAACAGGTCATTGTATGTTTAGATGCCAGTGGAACATTTCTATGTCTTTAAGAGGTAATTTGCAATTTCCCCACGATGCTCAGTGTTCGGAGAGGTCTGTGGTTATATATCTGCTTATCGATATATATATGGATAAAGAGATATTTTATATATGCATATATATCCATCCATTCTCAACCCTTTTCCCATTTTTGCACATGGGGTTGGGGTGTCACTTCGACCGTGACAATCATCTAGAGCCAAAGTTCACCCTCCGGGTGGCTAGCCTTGCTATGGTAGTTTATCTGTACTACATGCTCGTACACACAATCACACCTAGGGCCAGTTTAGAGTGTCCAGTCCACCTACTGCATGTCTTTGGAATGTGGGAGAAAACCAGAGTACCTGGAGAAAACCCAAGCAAACACAGGGAGGACATGCAGACTCTGCACAGAAGGCACCAAAGCTGAGAATCTAACCAGGGAACCTCTTACTGTGAGTTGACAATGCTAACTGCTGCACCCTATGCCCGCACACACACACACCCAAACACACACACACACACACACATACACACACACACACACACACACACACACACATATATATATATATATATATACATATATGGGTCTACTTTTTCTAATCGAAAGCTCATCTTTTTGAAAAGAAAAAGTACAAGCCCAGTTACGAGAAAGTGCTCTTAAATGAAAGTGCACTTTCACAAGAAAAGGTTCAACGAACCATTAAAATTACAAAAAGCCACACTACAAAGAAATTTTTGCAGGATGGCAAGTCACCCTGCTCCCCCCACACCTCTGCTACTTTATATATGCTAACTCAGAGATCGCACTACAGTGGGGAAACAGGTATATCCCCTTATCCTCACGGTAGCGTGATCTGGTAGTTGCGAAAGTGCACTTTTATTTAAGTGCACTTCTGTGTAAATGGATTTGCACTTTTTCTTTTCAAAAGGATGAGCTTTCAATAAGAAAAAGTAGACCCATATATATATATATATATATATATATATATATATATATATATATATATATATATATATACATATATATATATATATGGGTCCTATTTGTTTTATCAACAGTACGGTTCATCGAACCGTACTTTGTCGAAATTACTTTAGCAAAAGTGCATTTTGTCGAACATGCACTTTTGCTAAAGTAAACAAATAAAAAGAAAAACATGCTGTTTGCATGTTGCCGTAGTTGTAGATCAACTTATACTGTTGATGTACAATTAAGGAAAGTTTTGTTGAGATCGTAGTATAATATTCCCTTTTCCCCACTGTAGTGCAATTTTGGAGCAAGAATATTAAAGTAGGGGGGTGCAGGGAAGCTTGCCCCCCCTGAATAACAATGTTTAGTGTGTTATTTTACTTTTTTAGTTAGTTTTTGTATTTTTATTCTGTGAAAGTGCATTTTCAATGGAATGCACTTTCGTGGAAGTAAGTTCAAGGAAGTACTGTTCGATGAACTATACTTTCGATTTAAAAACGTAGATCCATATATATATATATATATATATATATATATATATATATATATATATATATATATATATATAGATATGTGTGTGTGTGTGTGTGTGTGCGCACTCAAATATATATATAATATATATATTATATATATACACACACACACACACACACACACACACACACACACACACACACACACACATATATGATACACATAGATACAAGTGTGAATATGCATAAACATATAATATATATTTGTTTATTTGTTTTCCACTATTGTTCAATGCCATGTTGTTTCATATTTTTCTGAGCAGGGGTAGGATGAATTAAGAATTTATAATATTATCACATTTGGATAGTGTTACATTTGCTTAGATTGCTTATAGCACTTTGGAATGTGCAAACCTGTACAGAACATGTATAAGAACAATTTCGATCAAACAAGTTTAATAATACTCCACAAAGACCAAAAATGTCGCATGCATTTTGGAAAGAGATATTATAGGTAAAAAAAAAAAAAACAAAACAAAACTTGGACTTATTCTGTGTGAGTTATTTACTTCAGCATAATGTTGCTTTGCATTTAAATTTTGTACCAGATTAATTGAGTTGCACTATGAGGGAATGGTTCTGAATCTAGCACCAGGTCTAAAAATATACAAAACTTGCTTCATCCTTATGAAGTAGTTCAAAGTCATTTTACTTATGCTTGAAAATAACCAGAAGTTCTGAAGGGAGAGAACATGAATAATAGTACAAGTGAGGTAAGAAACAGAGCACAAGCAAATAAAAAATTGCCTATTTTTTCCAGATTTGACCGTGTAAGTGGGATACGCATTATTTTCATGACTTTAGTTTAAAACTTACGTAAAAGACCAGATTCCAAAAGAGTTGCTTTCAGTGTAAGTCTGCCCTGATTCTGAGAAATCTGCTCTCAATGTAAGTGACTTACTTTGTTGTAAGGCTATAAACAGGCTTACTATGGGGACCAGATTTCAAAACACCTGGTCGCTGTGTAAGTGGTCACATACACTGTGACTGAGGGCATGTCTTTTGGAAATGGGGCCAAAGAAATTTAGAATGAAATGTCTAGTCAATCCTAAGGTGACTGTTTGCAATGGTGCATATGCTCATTACAGCTCGGTCAAAAATTTCGTTTTTAAAATTCTCATATTTTGGGTAAGGCAATTGGTCTAATTTTCTGATGTCATTTATTGCAGTGGCAAATGTTATATTTTTTTACATTAATGTGTCCTTAAATTGTGGTAAGTGTTGGTGTGAAATATAGAGCCTTGCAGTAATAAGAACAAGATCATTAGAAGCTTGTCTATGTCTCTTCTTTGACAGAATGTGCTTATGAACTAATTAAATTAAGTTACGCCACTTCTCATTGCATTAGGGAAAATAACATTCCCCCCAGGGGTAAGTGAATTGGATTTAATTGTGCAGGTTATGTAGTCTCCTGTACTAAAGAATATAAGAGGCCCTGGTTCCCACTAAAATACATTTTTTATGTCTATAGCATGCTTTACTAAGTTGCAATAAAGCTGTATTTCAACTATTTATGTATCACTTTTGTTTATTTTAGGTTACTTTGCATCAGTAAAAAGCATTCAGGTATGTGACAGTCCATTAAATGACCTATACCTAGGTTGAACATTCCTGGCATAACACTGAGTATGAAGACCTAGTACTTACTCCTCAAATGCATCAAGAAAATGACACCATGTTGCTGTAGTACTTCCAGCAATTCATTCTGAAATATTTGACTACATTCCTTCGCCAGGTTGACACAACATATGGAGATAATTCTAGAAACTTCCATAAACTCACTGATATCTCTGCTAGGACAAAGAGTTGATTTACTGTTCCACAGCTAGGATGGAATCCACAATGGTTCTCCCAAATCAGAAACTCAACTACCAAATGAAGTTTCATTTGAAGCACCACAATTTAAGGACCATGATCCCTCAGTTACTGGAAATGACCCCCTATTTCCTTATTATAAAAATATGGACCATTACCCCAACTTGCCATTGCCATGCTGGTACTCTAGCTCTTTGCCCAACATTGAAAAGGAATGTTAGCCATGACACTCCAACTTTGTACAGCCCCATCAGCATTTCTGGTCATCTCTCACCCACTCCCAATAGTTTTGTAAAATTCAGAACATTTGTTTTTCATAGTGACCATATCTACAAAAATCGATCCAGTCCCTTTGACTGCTTATGATATTGCCTAGCTCAAGGGAAGGCATATTCATTTGATTCGGGAGTTTCACAAACTATCTGTTCTACCTTTCAACAATGACATCAGTCAAGCTCACCATTTGTCTGGTCTTGATAGCAACAATTTGAGCAATGTCTTGCCATCCCTGCTTCCTGAACCATGAAATAGTTCACTAGTAAGTCATATACTAAATCTCAACTAGCTTTTAGTTTACTAGCACTTATTCAATCATTGTGTTGGGTAACACCATAGGCTCCTCGACCTTTCATCTTTTCATCATTTCTTGTATTAGACTTTTCCTTCAACCAGTCAGTATAGTTAGTAAATCCCTACTACTGAACCTTTTCAGGATACTTTGTGTGCATCTTGGAGGGTGTGACTTAATTCTGATACAACTCTTCAAGGTGATTGTAATGTTCATTGAACTGCTAAAAAATGAAATTAGCCCCAAATGGATATATATACATCATATACATATATATATATATATAAACCTGATCTTTAAATTACCAGAGTTGAAGATTTGAAAGCATATCATAGTTTAAGTACCTGGACATTTTTATAACTTGTTCATATAAATAACCAAGTAATTAACATAAAATAAAAATCAGTGACCTTCTAAGTTCTACTACTAATGAAAAAAGTCTAATTTATATAGACAAAAAGCTGTCTGCTGCTATCTTGATTACCCCTGGACTTTCTTCTTTGTTCCCTAAATCCTCTCATATATTTTATATCCAAATCTGCAGGACCATCTTGTTCCAGGATCAGAAACCAGTCATTACGCTTTGGAAGTTTGTTAAAAAATGAGGACATACGTAAGTTTGGGGGGTGGGGAGCTTGCTATGTGGTTGCAGGAAGGTTTTGCCCCCAGAAAAAAAAACTTTAGAGGAGAACAACAATGTTTGTCATTCACTGTTCCACTTTTTTATAGTTATTCCTTCATAATTCTGAAACTCGCACTTAGAAATCTTGGAATTATAATACAGAGCCAAACAACAGAGCCATTAATGGCCCAGTAGGCGATGGCCTCTTCAGATGGTTCATTAAAATTCATAAGTCATATTTTATGGGTTTGGCTCTTGGTCTGCTTTTGACCAATGGCCATCTAACACTTGGCATCTGTGTGAATCAGGATGCAGCAATGTAAGTCAAAAACAGAATCCCAGGCTATTGCAAGTCTTCCCTGTGACAGCAACTACTGATGGATGTTTGCCTTTTGGATCTATGATCCTGAAGTTCTGGTTATGAGATCAGGCTGCCAGACGACTTTCCAAATCATTTCCTGAATTAAGAACAACATTGTCACCATCCACTTTAAGGTAAGCAGTGGACAGAGGAAGTACTTTTTAAACACTGCACATCTTATTTAGGAATTGCTTAAAACTGTTAGTCTTTAAACACAACGAAAATGCTTCAGTAATTACTACAGTGTTTATTTTATGTCAGACTGTATGTTTATTTTATGTATCTTAACTAGTTTAGCCAATGTTGAATCTGTTGCACTACAGTCTGGTTTGTTATACCAAATACATTGTGCCTTCATCTTATTAAGGGAAATATTGCTTGAGGGATGCCATAGCTTTAGGCAGCTCTGTTTTGTTTAGTTTCATTTCTTTTGAGATCATATGGCAATCCTCAAAGCTTCAGACCACAGTTCACAAATCCCTGGAACTTTTCAAGTACACATTTTTATATAAAACATGTGCCTGAGATTGTGAGTACAAGGCTTTCTGAGGTAATGAAACAGGTATAACTAAAAAGCTTTTTTTTGCAGAGAGCATGGGGACCTTTGTCTCAAGTCACCATTCCTTTATTATTCTCACTCCAAGGTCACTTATCCCAGCAAAAGAATAAACATCAACAGACCTCAATATATTTTCTTGTTCTTTTTCCATGAGGATATTATCCTGCAGAACAGAACAGTATATGACTGAACACAAACAAACAAACTGATTCTAGGTTGAATGATTTGTAACAAAATACATTTAGCACCTTGGGCTATGAAACTTGAATGAATGTGGTACAGACTTTTTATACTGAGCAACAACATCAAAACTAATCTCCTACATTAATGGCCCATGTATTTCTAGCTCTTGGCTGACCTCACAGTTTGACACTGTAAACTGCATGTAAGAACTTTTATTGCTTGTGATTTCTACTTCCTCCAGTCCTTTGGAAACTAAATCCGGACAAATTCAGTGGCTTGTGGTACATGGCAGATAATAGGAGAAGTACTTGTTTTTGCAGAGTAACCAGTTATTACTTTTTTTATTCTAAGGCTATGTGAGCCCAAACTTTAAGTTGTATTAGAACAGAGTATAAGGACTGTAGGGAGTGTGGCCCTACACATAGGATTGCAGGGCCAGAGTTTGTTCTTCATGCAATTTATGCAGATCACAACAAATGTAACCAAGGGACTAAGGGCAGGTGGGCTGAATTAGCTAACCTGGAGCCTGAGGAGTTGGCTGGGTGGATGGAAATATGAGTCATTTTGCTGGACCACCCATTCATTACAGGAGAAGGAAGGGGATTCCCATCTAGGGTGACACACCATCTAGGGTGACAGATCGTGGTGGAGATCAAGACTCTAGCTCAAGCTTCAGCTATGAGGATTGTGCTGACTGTGTGTCCAAGGACAAAGATCTGCACTGTCATCACTGCAAGCAAGGCTTGAAGCAGGTCAGGGCATGGCGTGGGGAAATAAAACAGCTGGACCACCGATGGATGACAGCTTATTTTCATTCATTTCTTGCAACAGCTGCTGACGCTGCTATGAACAGCCAGTACAGAAATAAATGAGAAATTATAGGGAGGGAGGAAGGGGCTAGATTGCTGGGATGGGAAGGGGGAAAATTGCTTGGGTGAAAGCAGTTTTCATTGTTTTAGTTTCTTGAAAAGTGCCATTTTGTACGGAATCATTAAGAAGCATTTCTATTCTTAATTAATAGTGCAAAGGTTGAGGATGAGCCAACTAGACATGAAGCTGATGTCAAAACAATAATTCTATATGAGGAATATTTTCATTGCACATCGTAGTATTATTCATTACATTACTGCTGCTTGAACTGCTGCTAACATAGCAGCACGATGTACAAATAACAAAGAGATGAGTAGCAATTAGCTGCAACAGTCAAGAACATTAAGAAGGTTATTGACTTTTTTTTCTGATGTCTTTTTTTGCTGCATTTACACTAAAATTATCATTGCCAATACTTCAAGTATGAAGCTGGCATTCACCCTTGACCTCCACAAGGATGAACTATTGTGTGGTGCGTAGATATGGTTAACAGTATATTTTTGACAATATTGTAAGATTTAAATTGACATGAACCATGATCCATAATTTGAAGCAATAAGTGTAGAAAAAATTACATTTAACAGCAGCACATTTCAACTTTCTGGTTGTACTTTCATAATTTATGTCAGATATTATAAAAATGCCTGGCTATTTTATACATCAGTTATGAAAAAAAGCAAGGTCAAAGGAAGCTAATACCTTACATTTCAGTAAGTTTCTTACAATCATTTTACAGTAAGCTGTAGTTATCACAGGGTTTGATTACATCTGATATATCTACTGCAACTTTGTACATCTTAGTATTTGTGCCTGTTTGTAAAAAGCCATTTTATGTGATATGTACTCTGTATTTGTTTCTGTTAAAAGGTCACTGTATTTGATGTGCAGTGAAGTACATTATTTTATTATTGCCTTGATACCAATATGCCAGTTAGCTCAGGTGAATGAGAATCTGAAGGGTATTACGACATGTAATCCCAATAGAAAAGCCTCTGATCAAAGCAGCAGCTATTTATTCATATAGTAGAACTGCTATATTGCTAAACAAAATATTATTTTGCTAGCTTCCAAGAATACATTGATATGCTTGATTTAAAATAAAATGACACCATGACTTATCCTTGTCTAATACTTAAATAAATAAATAAATGCACAAATAAATAAATAAATGTTACTCTTTTTTTGCATATCACTACAGTTCTGAACATATTTTGATACTCTGGAAAACTGTCTTGTCTGATCTGATCTGATATTGAAATGTTTCTTTGTTTGCAACTCATGTTAATATTTTCTTTGTAGGTTCATAAATGTGAAGATATGAAAAAAATCTCTTAACAGCGAATAAGAAAACTGAAGCTAATCTTCATTCGGCTCATGGCTATATCAGGAATTCTCTGCAAAGTGTGGCTAGCAGTATAAAACAGAACTACTGTGTAAAAGTAACAAGACAAGCGTGCAATAATAAAAGCACGTAAAATACAGTGAACTACTTCTGACGAAAAAGAAGTGACGATGTGTCATCACTATCTTCTGAATAAGCAGAGCAGTCAGATTTTCAATGTAAACATACAATAAGGCTTTCATAAAGGGTTAAATAATAAGCCAATTGTGATTATGAAAGTGATTTTATATGCATAGTGTGCACCCAATGAATATCCAGAGATAATACCTTGTGATACAGACGGACCTGTAAAGGTGGGTGCATTGAGTGCGCATACCTCAAAAAGTATCTGTGTACAAACTTCTTTAGTAAAGTAAAATAAAATCCATGGGCTTTGCTTCCAGCATATTATCTGCCTTTTTATATTTGCCTCTGAAATTCGTTTCTGTGAACACTAATGACTTAACATACTTTTTCTTTTGAGTAATTCCACTTTGTAAAGGTCAACAAAATGCTAGGCCCTGATCAGTATAATTACTTCTTTTTCATCTGAAATGTACATAAATTTCTCCTGCTGTACTCTGTTCACTCCCTATATATATCGTAAAAGGGCACTCAAACAAATCTACCCATAATATAAAAGACATCCCATAATATAAAAGACATTATAAGACTAAACTGCGGGCCATAACAAATGTAATTATTTGTGTCTGTTTTCAGACAATGTGAAGGTCTTCCCTGTTTTACTGTGACCTTAGTCCATACTTCATGATATCTTACTATGTCATAGATATTTGCAGGGTGCATATCATGAGCAGGTAAACTAGGCATATAACACTCACAGAAGTAGAACCCAGCTAGCAGGATGCATGCTTCTATACTAATAGAGTCTGGGAGTGTACACACTGTCTCCAACATTATGAATGCAGTGGCTAAATATGTCACTCTGGTTAACATCACTGGAATTGTGCTGCCTGTATTTTGCTTCAATCATGTACGAGACAATGACTGCATGTAAACCTTAAGCTGTACATTTTGTAGTGGTTGTGCAATGGACTTGCAGTGTGAACTCTGGAGGGTTGAAACTGCACCCTACATATCTCAAGCTTTTAATTTATTGTCTAGAGGTTAGCACAGAAGACTGAGGCTCTGAGCTGTAAAAAAGTTGATTCCTGTAGTCAAGGCTACAGGGTTTGATTCCTTCCACCTCGCTTTGCCTGCCATATGACTCTGAGCAAGTCACTTAATGATGGCGCTTCTGGGTCACCCCTAAAGCAGGCTGATTTTGTCAATAAATAGATAAGGAAAATGGCACTGTTTGTTTAACATGTGTTTAAACACAGTAAGTGTAAGGCCAAAGATAAAATATAACTATCCGTACTTGTATAGTTCTTGCTACATCATCATCATCATCATCATCTTCTTTCGGCTGTTCCCGTTAGGGGTCGCCACAGCAGATCTACTGTTTCCATTTCTTCCTGTCCTCTGCATCTCGCTCTGTCACACCAACCACCTGCATGTCCTCTCTCACCACATCCATAAACCTTATCTTAGGCCTTCCTCTTTTCCTGTTACCTGGTAGCTTCATCCTTAGCATCTTTTTCTCAATATACTCAGCATCCCTCCTCAGCACATGTCCAAATCAACTTAATCGTGCCTCTCTGGCTTTGTCTCCAAACCTTCCAACCTGGGCTGACCCTCTAATATACTTATTCCTAATCCTGTCCACCCTCGTCACACCCAGTGCAAATCTTAACATCTTTAATTCTGCCACATCCAGCTCAAACTCCCGCCTTTTTGTCAATGCCACTGTCTCCAACCCATATAACATAGCTGGTCTCACTACCCTCTTGTAGACCTTCCCTTTCACTCTTACAGGTACTCGTCTGTCACAAATCACTCCTGACACTCTTCTCCACCCACTCCATCCTGCCTGTACTCTCTTCTTCACCTCTCTTCCACACTCACCGTTACTCTGAACTATTAACCCCAAGTATTTAAACTCATCCACCTTCGCCACCTCTAATCATTGCATCCTCACCATTCCTCTATCCTCCCTCTCATTCACACAGATATATTCTGTCTTAGTCCTGCTGACCTTCATTCCTCTTCCCTCTAGAGCATATCTCCATCTCTCCAGGGTCTCCTCCACCCGTTCCCTACTCTCACTACAGATCACAATGTCATCTGCAAACATCATAGTCCACGGGGACTCCTGTCTGATCTCGTCTGTCAACCTGTCCATCACCATTGCAAATAAGAAAGGGCTCAGAGCTGATCCTTGATGTAACCCCACCTCCACCTTAAACGCATCCGTCACTCCCACCGCAGACCCGCTGTCACACTACCCTCGTACATATCCTGTACCACTCTTACATACTATTCTGACACTCCTGACTTCCTCATACAATACCACAACTCCTCTCTAGGCACCCTGTCATATGCTTTCTCTAAGTCTACAAAAACACAATGCAACTCCTTCTGACATTCTCTGTACTTCTCCATCAACACTCTCAGAGCAAAGATCGCATCTGTAGTGCTCTTTCCTGGCATGACACCATAGTGCTGATCACCAATCATCACGTCCCTTCTTAACCTTGCTTCCACTACTCTTTCCCATAACGTCATGCTGTGACTGATCAATTTAATCCCTCTGCAGTTACTACAGCTATCTTAAATGAACTTTTTTGATTTGCTATCTGGTTCACAAGAAAGTAAGCATAATGGAGTACAGTATAGAAAATTCCACAACAATCATCTCTCCATGAAAATGTCTGTTAAAGCAACTACATGTGTTTAAGTACTATATGAGAGTGCTGTCTTAAGTGCTTACCCATCTTACTCTATTACATGGCTCAGGTATCATCCAGATTTTAATGACACTATTTGTAGCTGTGATCTTTTTGAGTGCATCTATTTCTCTAGTTTGGCAAATCTGGAAACTGTTCCACCCAGTAGTTTAAAAGGTGAAGGAAGCTTACGTAATGAGCACTACATCTGCTAGTGTATGTTAGCTTTATATAAGTCGTAGTAAAATACAGCACACTTTTTCTTTTCTTTTTTGTCAATCCAGCCTCCCCTCTGACTATCTAGCTTTGCTCTGGGCCCTTTATTTCCCGGGATGGACAACCCTACAGCCAATCATTTGCTTTGATGTAAGACTAGGGATAAAAACTGAAAGTTGCTTTGTAACCACAGTGATATTTGTCAAATAAATAGATGCAGCAGTAAGGTATAGAATCAACAAGCTTTCCTGTAAAACGCTTTTTCAATCTATAGTTCTTTACCCATGATTTTATATGTACAAGAATTAAGAGCCAGAAATGGTATTGCCATCCCTGTTGGATGTTCAGCGTTTTGCTTTTTAGCAATAATGTCCCTGCTTCTCCTTTAATTTCTGTATCAACCTTGATATGAGGGCCCCTATGTGGTGCCTCACTCGTGGGTCCCAGTTTTCAGTGTTATGTGTCATTACTTACTCCTCATTCATATCCAAGATGTGGAATTCCCTCGCTTCATCTATCAAGAAAACAAAACATTTCACCTCCTTTAAAAGACAGCTAAAAGAATGCCTCCATGACTCTTGGATCTGCATGTGCTCACCCGACTAAGTGATTTTACTCTTAATTTAATCAGTCTCACTTAAATTCAGCTATAAATCTTTCAACCCTAGCCTGTGGCCCATTTCATTCATATTATACTCTTCCTCATATACCATTTGCCTTTCTCTTCCATCTAATCTATATTATCCATTTCCTTTCTCTCAATTTTTCATTCCTTCATTTCCTGTTAGTCAACACACAATATTTCTTTCATTTAACTTTTGTCTCAGTCAGTTATCATTATTTAATACTAACTTATTTTTCTTCTTCTAACAGCAAATCATTATTGCATTATTTGTTCATACATTTTTATTGCATCAAGGTTAATCTGCTGAGCTTTCTTGCTAGGACTACTTTGAAAATCTTGCCCTTATTATGTCTTTGTGTAGCTCATATTTTCTCTGTAACTGATTTAATTTTATATTTGCTGGAGCTGTTCTCCTCTGGACTGTGATGAAAATATATATTCTATGGCCCAGTTGAACTATCATGCTTAATAAACAGATTAAATAAATAAACAAAGATCAAAGGTAACAATCCATTGCATTACTCATTCCACTCTTTTTTGTGTCAGGTCCTTCATTGTCTGAGTCATTAAATGAACTAGGGTTGCCTGGAGGCTTTATCCTTCAGACCTACAGAACTGATAGAATATCTCTGGCTTTTTCACAGTGCTGGGAACCTGTCTATAATACTCTTAGGTTTGAGTAAATTATTGAGTTGTGATACCTGAACTTCAGCAAATAATCAAAAATGTCTGTATCTATATGAATGTTTCAAATAACATTAACAGCTCAGACAAAAAAAAAAAAAACATTTGTGACACCAGAAAAACACATTTACTTATCACTCTCTTGAACTGGAGTTGATATAGAAGTGTGGCAAATTAGCCTAATGAATGACATGATTGCCCTTTAGAGGCATACAAATGCTTTGTATAAAAAACAAACATGACTTATCAAAGTCAAATCACATTTACTGATTAATACAATTAAGCAGGAAAAAGCTCTTGTCTAGAAAAACAGATTCTATCAATTGGAAGTAATGTCTCTGCTGTGGTAAGATTTAACGCATAAAACAAGGAAACTGCTGTAGTGAGAAACTTTGGCATAACTGAAAGAGCAGCAGTATCCAAGGCTGTCTGATCTCAGACCTCATCCTGCACCTGGCCATGGCACTTAGGTTATAGGGAAATGTTTGGGCCCCTTTTTAGGTGACGACAGCTCACAAGATGCATGCTTCTACTGGCCAGCAATCTGGGAAGCCATGGTTTGTACCCAGGTTTCACCTACTTTAGTATGCATCTTTCTGTGACTTCCGATTTTTCAACATTAGGATCCATTTCAGCATATGGTTCATGCTCTCACAAATGCAAAGCAGACAATTGATGGGCTGTCTAGATTTTATAGAATGGCTTCACACAGTATTTGTTCCTACATTTACTAATACATTTGTCAGGTACAATAGTTTCAAAATGCCTCAGTCACATAGAAGAGAAAGTTAAATATTTGATTTCAACATAACATGTGCGATGATTCTGTTGGTTACTGATGGAAATAAAATAATTTGCAGTACGTTGGCCTTGGAAACGTTGGCAGACAGTAATATGCTTATCTGGAATCACATGTAGTGATACATTTTCCAGACTGTCTGTCACACACAGGCTGCTTGCATGTGGGAAGGTTCATTCAAACCAAAGTACAATAGCAGTTTGAAATGGCTTACCTTTGTGTACCAGGATTATGTCACAACTACCATATGGACAAAATATCCCATGCTATTACTGTAAAACTTTAAAAGATGGCTGATGTTTCAGTGCTGCATTGCTCAGATTTGCTTGCCTGACTCACTGAAGAAAAGAATCAGATTTAGTTCTGCTGGTGTGCTAGACTATTAAATACCAATGATTTGTGTCACCAATTTGGATATGATTGAAGCTCAGAATAAGTGCCCTAAATATAGCTGGTTCATTGTAACAAGGATTAGAAAATATATAACATTTAAAAAGTCTAAGATTTTTAATTTCAGTTTTTAAAAGATGCATAAGAGGACATGCATAAAATGGAAAAGTTACTAAGGTTGCCATCAGTTCTTCTTTGCACAGGGCAGTCCTTTTTTGGACATTAGTGTCCTGCCAAAAAACATAAAAAATGGCAATTGCCTTAAAATTTTAGGACAAATTATTTCCTAAGTTTCCTCTATTAGTTGTATAAAACATATAAATGTTTATATATATTATATGTTTATATATATTATATATAATTGTATAAAAATTTTGCATCTGAAACACCTTGATATTACATGAAACAATAGAAATAACTCAATTTCTGCAAGACCGAGCCTTTATTTTGTAAAGCAAAAATGAAGTTTAGCTCTTTGCACTGGGTGTGGGTATGACTTGTGCTGCAAAACCTCACATTTTCATAAAAAAGTTCCACTTTGGGCATCAGAAAAGGTGTGAACCCTAAAAGATACAGAAATACACTAGCTGGCAAAGCAGCCAACCTTGTTAACTTTTGAAAAATGCTAAGAACACACCTACACAAAGAAGCATTGTGCATATATATATATATATATATATATATATATATATATATATGTACACACACACACTCTGAAGTTTGTAACCTTGTTTTTGACTGTCTATGTTTGCTCTTTGAGCTTAAATCGCACCTGAAAAGAGTCATCAGACCAGCCCACCTGCCTGGTAAATAAATAAATAAGAAAACAGGTAAATAACTGACTATCTAAACAAACAAATAAATAAATAATGAACTAACTAACTAACTAAATAAATAAATCTTTAATCTCCCCTATTTTGGACTAGTCTATTCATTCATTTATTCAACCATTCATTTATTTTCCAGTTACCAATATAATGCACCTCAGGGCTGTGGGGGAGCCAGAGCCTGTCCTGGTACTTATTGGTTACAAGGTGATTAAATTACAGTTGGGCAACAAATAACATGTCATTTGGAGGAAAAAGGGTTAATATACAGAGTGCATTACAACAGGGCAGCAGGTAGTGTTGTTGCTTCACAAAGAGATGTTCTCGGCTTGAGTGCCTTTGGTGCTGAGTCTGCACGTACCCACTGTGTTTGCATGGGTTTTCTCCAGGTGCTTCTGTTTCCTCTCACATTCTAAAGACATGCAATAGGTCTGTTAGACACTACAAACTGGATGCAGATATGAGTCTGCGCGTGTGTGTGTGTGTGTGTGTGTGTGTGTGTGTGTGTGTGTGTGTGTGTGTGTGTGTGTGTGTGTGTGCATTGCATGGAAGAACAATCACGACAGGACTAGCCATCCAGTGTTGTGAACACTGGCTCTAGAAATTTGTCACTGTTGAAGTGACGCATTTATTTTATTTATTTATTTGACATTTGTTTTTCGGGAGAGTCTGACTGGACAACTGGTGTCCATTTTCAGCAGAGGCCCGGGGATAAAAGCTCCATACAGTTCAATAGTTACAGCACTTAGTAGTCATAGTTACATGTTACAGAGTTTAACATGTTAACATCAGTTGACAGCATACTACAAAAAAATTAAAACAAGTTGAAGGGAACTATAATAGAACACAGGAGATGCATTACATGTTGATTGCATTGTGAGCTTAGTACTGGACCAAGAAAAAGAAAAAGAAACAAAAGAAAAAAAGAAAAAAAAATATGTACAAATATTTACAAAGAGCATCTAATGCGCACATTAGTAGCATTCACAAGAAGTTCAAGGATGTGGGCAATGCTGAGCACATCACTTAGACATAAGAGTCTTAAGGAAGCAGTACTGCTGTTGTGAAGTGAGGGTTTAAGGTGGGCCATTGCAGTTGCCTAGCTGGTTGGTGAGAAGGTGTGTCTTAAGTAGTTTTTTGAAAGTGGAAGTTTTGTAGTCTGATGTCAGGAGGAAGACTATTCCAGGTGTTAGCAACATTGTTAGGGAAGAGGGATTCCCCAAAGCTATTTTTACATGGGATTGTTTCTATTAGGCTTTATTGGCAAAGCGTAATTGTCTATTTGAATTGTAGAAGTTTAGTAGGCCAGATAGGGCAGGGTTTTTCTCCGGATAGTATAGTATTTGATGTGCTAGGTTGAGTTGGTGGAATCGTAATAAGTTGGGGAGCTTAAGCCAATGCAATATGACCCCGATAAGCAAAAATGGGAAAAAAGGGGTGATGAATGATGGTTACTATACAGAGTGCAGAAAGACTGATAGAAATAGAAAGCAAAATAAGATATATCATATTAAGCAAGAAGTGCATATAGTGAATGAATTTGAGATAACAATTGGTAGAAATCCTGTCTTTTACCTAGTCATCATTCACGTGTGGTAAATTTACTATGTGTTTAGTTTACACTTTAGTTATTAATAAAGTTGTCATGAGGATTATGCATTTTAAAATATTATTTGTTAATGCATTTGTTGTGTCTAATGGATGTTAATAAACATTTTTTTTTGAAAAGTAAAGGAAATGAAATAGAACAGTGCAGCAAGCAAAAGATTTGTGTATTACAAATGTGTTGACAGCATTTTATTGCAAAGAGGAGTCAAGACAGACAATGTGGAAGATAGTCGCAACAGGAAATAACAAGATTGACCACACTGATGCATAAGACCTAACCAAGCACTGAAAGTGGATAGAATTTGCCTACAATACCGACACCATGTTTTTTGAACAAACTCATGCCAGTGTAGCACCTGCTATAGAGAAAAAATAGTGGCATCTGGTATACAGTTGCAACAGTCGAAGATCTACTCAATAAAGCTGTCAACAGCCTCAGAAATAAACCCAGGTCAATGGAGAGCATCTATGCTTTTCAACTGTACTCCGTTATGAGTAAAGTCCTCCTTTTGAATCTTAAAAAGTCTATGTTCTATGTTGTTCTTGAAAGAAAATGCCTGACAGACTTTTTTTGCTAAGAATTTTGTAATAAATATCCACGGTAACTAATACTAAATCATATTAATCTGTCAAAATAACTTTTTTAAATATAAAGTAACATATTTTAAGTATGAAGTAAGCTTTCAGCAAGGAGGTTGTTAGTAATTATTCTATATTTAACCCATTTGTTCCACATTATAAAAGGCAGTTTTCCACATTTTGAAGACTGAAGCTTGAGAGCTATGAATCTGTGAAAGAGATATTGATCACCCCCTCATGACGGCTCTCTGTCTCTGTCTGTTCCTCTTAGTTTGTCATAGAGCAATGTAAAGTCTGAATCAAGGAGAGGAGATTCCGCTAGTGGCTGGAGGTCCTCTTTCTGACATTATTTTGTGTGGGCATGGTTTTGTGTGTGTGTGTATATGTGTGTGTGTGTGTGTGTGTGTGTGTGTGTGTGTGTGTGTGTGTGTGTGTGTGTGTGTGTGTGTGGATGTATGTGTGTGTGTGTGTGTGTGTGTGTGTGTGTGTGTGTGTGTGTGATCCACAATGCAATCTCTTTGTTTACATTTAAGCACTGTATGTTAAAACAATAAATTAAATAAACATACAGTCAGACAGATTACAGGTGGGTCATCTAAGACATATCTCATGTTGAAATAATTAAATAATTAAACAAAAAAAAATTAGTAGTGTTAATGTACTAAATTAAATAAATGTGTCTTAGGAGGCCTTTTGCAATTAATCAGCACTGGGGCTTTCCAAAGCCTTCTGGATACTAAGTTCTATGGTTCCATGAGAGTGAAGCCTGATAAGCAAAATAATGAATTCCAGAGGATTCATCTCACAGTCTCAAAACGTCTGGTAGCTCCTGTTTGTAAAAGTGGTTGGTACAGGCGTGAAGGTAAAGTGCAATCCACTCTTTTCAGTAGGAGGTAACCATGTAGGGCCAAAACAATGAAGATCTAAAGTTTATAGACAATGCATAAATGAGCATGCAGCAATCAAAACTACAGATTGGTGTAAAGCCTAGTAATATAAAATATTATGTCATAACCTGTCAGCAGAATTCTTTGAGCTGGCAATTTATTTCTAAGTGTAGAATCACTAGGTATAATGAAGTGCAGTATAAGGCATGAAGAAACCAGGGCATGAACCACCACAAACAGGTTCTAAGGAAGAGCATGCTACTTGAACCAGGCAATGGACCTTAGGTAAAAAAGGCATAAAAAAAGCTGAGTCCTGATCCTTCATTGCCAGTCCATTATCAAGGATTACCTAGGGACTGTACATCTTGGACTAAAGTAGAAAAATATCACACTCACAAATAATACAAGGATTCAGGAGCATAACATTTCCATCTGTTGCTATGGCACATATAGCCACGGCAATTGTCTTAGCTCTACTCAGATCAGGCTGAGTACAGACCATCCACAGAGAGGTACATTACAGAACACAGGACTGATGTAGTATCATGAGGAATGGAGATGAGACGCTGCTTATTAGTACCACAGCAATGGCGTTGTAAGCCTGTCCACTAAACAAGATCTCCCACAGTCAGCATATGCACAGCGAACAAAACTGCGCCCAAGATGAAGCTCTGAGGGACACCGTAACACAGAGAGAAGGATGAGAAAATAACATTAAAAACTACCCACTGAAAGTGCCTTAAACAAGAGATCACAATAGTTTCATAAATGTCACGCCAAGACCATGTGATCAACCATGTTAAATGCCACCTACAGATCAAGGATGATTAAAAGTATGGCGTTCTGTTAAGTTCACTGACATAAGGAAATCTGACTCCATATTACGTAAGATGCAAAATCCAGACTGCAATAGGTCCTGGATGTCATGCTCCTTAACATACAAAATCACGTGGCATGCATAACGCCTTCACAAGTATCTTACTGTCCAACAATGTTTCAAGAGAAGGCAGTAGCTTTAAGATTGTCAGGGTCTAGTAGAGAATTCTTGAGAACTGGACTCAATATGATCTCTTTTAATACAGATGGAAAGATGTGTGAGTCAACAGAGGAAGTGAACATCTTATAAAGGATATGTCCCAAGACTTCCAGATAAAGAGACTGTATATATGAAAGTACACTGATAGGGAAGTGGTTGAGTCTGCATGTTTCTAACATGTACTTTAAAGTGAAGAAGATGAAATCATGATAATCAGGATAAACTAATTCAATTGCACAAAAGACAGCAGCATCCAAACTAGTGCCATCTATTCACAATACTTAAGGTGTTGCAAGCAGCTGGATGGATTCATATTAACTGGGAAGAACAGAGTGATGATATCACGTTCTTCTGCTGAAAATGCTTTTCAAGTGGCAAGACTGACTGGGCTGCACAGACTGCCAGCCATCTGAATTATGTAAGCTAATTCAGAAATCTCTCTCTCTAAAAAAACAGGTTGCTTATGTGTGGTTTCTGATTGGTGGACAGCATAATGACCATCCAGCCTTAGTGTAGTTCCCAACATTCATGTGCAGAACTGCCTGCACTCATATCTTTATCCAGTCCTCATTAGTGTTAGGAGTTCAAACACTATGGCTGACTGGCCAGTTGGTGGTACAGGCATACATGGAAGCAGGCAAGGAGATCCAGTGAATTTTTCCAAGCCAAGTTGTAGTCAAAGACAAGATGGTATTATTGAAAAAAAATGGACAAACTTATTTATTCCCTACATTATCCATTAGATTGCAAATTGGCTATCTAACAGATCTCAGATTGTGAAAGTTGCTGATTCTCTCTGTGAACATAAAATTGTACCTAGTGGAATACCACGTGGATCAGTGCTTGCCCCTCTCTGAATGCAACATTGTAACTAACGGAATACCATGGGGATCAGTCCTGGGCCCACTCTGAATGTAATATTGTAACTAGTGCAATACCACAGGGATCAGTGCTGGGCCCTCTCTGAATGTAACATCATAACTAGTGAAATACCACAGGAATCAATGCTGGGCTCTCTCTGAATGTAACACTGTAGTCAGTGGAATACAGCAAGGATCAGCGCTGGGCCTGCTCTGAATGTAACATTGTAGCCAGTGGAATACAGAAGGGATCATTGCAACTTGTGGAATACTGCAAGGATCAGTGCTGGGCCCTCTCTGAACATAACATTGTAATGAGTGGAATACCACAGGGATCAGTGTTGGGCCCTCCCTGAATGTAACATTGTAACTAGTGGAATACCACAGGAGTCAGTGCCTTCCCCTCTCTGAATGTAACATTATAACTAATGGAATACCACAGGATTCAGTGCTGAGCTGTCTCCTACTTGAGATTTATCTTGCAGACATCTAAAGCAATATTCTAGAAGTGTGGGTGACCATGTTTATGGATGGCTGCAAGATGGACACCATTATATGCATATCCACTGATACTAAACAGGTCCAACAAGGGCTGAACTATGTATATATGTGGGTGTGCTGGAAATCATCTAACTAAATGCAAAGCAAAAAAAAAAAATGCAGTGTGGTAACAGTCAGCAAGAAGTTGCCCCCACCTCATTGTATGTCAAAATGGTACTCCTCTTTAGACAGACATGGTCAATAGAGAGTTGGGGGCAACTCTCTTTCTCATTTAATTATCATGTTTTCACAATAGTCAGGAAATCTTTCTGTCTGGCCCAGTTAATTTCCAAGGCAATATCTTCAAGATTAAAATAAATCATCTTACTTCTGTACTCTTACCTCATCAGACCCATCATTCAAATATAATGCATCCTTTGGTCATATCATTCACCTGGGAATGCCCCAAAAACTTCTAATCAAAAGTCAGGACAGTTGAAGTAAATAGCATGACTCTCCTTAAAAGTGGTAGTCTACTGGCTGCTTTTTGATGACCCATGTCTCATGTTTTGAGCCATGAATGATCCTATCCTGATTCATCTCCTACTTCTTCTCAAAACCAGTGGCTCTATAAATACTCCCATTAGACACCTAACTTTACATCAACAAATAAACAAGGCTTTCTGGAAGGATACATTCCTAACTCAGTGCATTCATTGTCTATGGAATGTTACTACTGCAGGTCAAAGAAAGTACTGCTTTGGCTGCTTTTAACACTGGCCTTGATGACTGGATTGGTATCCACAGATTTACACAAGAGGTATCATGTATGGAGTGCTTGACTTGGGAGATAAACACTATTAAGCTCTCAAAGCGTGACAAGAACTCTAAAGTTTATGTGCTTAAAGGTATTTATTGCTAAGCTTCTTATAATGGATGGGTTTAGCATAATGGTTAAAGTCTTCACTTCATAGTCATGACGTTCAAGGCTTGATTCTAACCTCAGCTTATTGACTAGGCTTAAAATGACCCTTCAGACAGCCTGGTATGAACCTGTGATCGCTTGCCTAGCTATGTTCCTATCTGGTTTGCTTACACTGGACTCCTCTAAGCCTTGATGTAGAATAATAGAAGGAATTCCTGGGTGACAGATCTTAATTTCCTGCAATGCACCAGCTCAAGACTGAGAAGAGACACAGAAAGGATCTCAACTACTAATGGAGCTGACAGTGAGTAGATCATGTGATTCCACCACAAGGTCAAAGGTTGGGAAACCAACTCCAAAGTACACCCATGGTAAGGTGTCACAGACATAATTAGCTAAACAAGCCAAATTTTTATCATAACACACAGGAATTCTTTCACAAGATCCACATACTTCTGACTAACTTGAATGCTGAAGTCACCCAGTACTTATTAGTTTAGGCTAGAAAACATCAGGGTAATGAAGAAGTCCATGAAATTATTAAGAAGTGTTTTCACATAATGAGGTAGACTACTGAAGGATGTGCTCACAGTCTGCTCCTGCATCCATAACATACTCTAAAGATCTGGCTTTTTCAATGGATTTCCAGGATACGTGTAAGACTGACTGACAAAATATCTCAAAACTTTACTTGATTCAGTCTGGCTAGGGTTCTGCATAATGAAAATCATAAGGGTAACATTGATACCAAAACTGGAAAAAATTATTATCAAACTAAAGCATCATTAAAAATGTAACTTTTTAAGTCCACAATAAGTTGCAAATGATTCTTAGCATGTGCTGGGTTGGCCTAGATAATACAGTGCTTGAATAAGGAGCACAAGAGACTAGGTTCCCACTGTTTGGCAGAGATGTTTCACCCCATGGCAGTGTTTAGACACCAAAGCTGCAGACTCTGTCACTAACCCAGAAGCTCATCAGTTCAAGCAGAAATTGTGCCACTCATATATTTTTGAAGATATGATACCTTTTACATTAAGTAAAAACTTTCTTAGGGGATGCAAATGACAATGGCTATGGAGAAACATTAAAAAGTTCATATTATAAGCCATAGATGAAGAATTGCAAGTAAAACCAGTAAAAATAAAACAATGATCAAAAAAGAAAAAAAAATAGTTACTAAGAACAGGGAATAATAAGGTGAAAATGGTGTTAGCAAACACAACAATAAGCTGAAATTCTATACCTGCCAGGTGACCAAAGATAGTTGAAAAACTGTGATATTGTAGATCAATTCATTTGTTCTGGGAAGCAGTATAACAGAGAAGATATTTATATCCTCATTGCAGAAAGAACTAGGGCCTGTAAATCCAAGGGACAACTATAGAATCAAACCAATCAGTCTGTATAAAATGTGACAAACATATTATGAGCCAGTGTTGAAACAGCAGAAATAAATAATAAAACAGCTAAGGATTCAACATGAGGAACTAGCTAACCACCTAGATATTGTATCATTTTCAGGAAGACACATGCAGTGAAACATCCAACAAAGGAAAATGATCAGACTTGTAGAAATTCTATGAAACAATAGAGAGAAAGCCAAATAAACTGTGAAAGAAACTCAATTAATTTTAAAATTAGGACTTCATTAGGAAGTAGAAAATTTCAACAGCATCAGAGAGGCTTCCACAATAGTGGAGAAGCCCTTGGGTATCAGAAGCAGAAGTGAAAAGTAACCATAGATGGCCTCTAGAGCTGCAGGCACACAGAAGTACAAAAGGGAAAATAAGTAGGTCAAAAGTAAATAAAGTAAATAAGTGAAAGAAAATCATAACTAAGCAGAACACTATTGCAAACTATTGGCTGAATGCCATGACATGAAAATTTAAAAATACCCAGTCAATAATAAAAACAAAGCATGTATAAATCAAGAGAAAGCAGCAGGTCTAGATCAAGAGATATTTCAGATCTCAATTAGATCCTAAAGTTGGGCGGCCACGGTGGTGCAGTGGTTAGCATTGTCACCTCACAGCAAAAGGTTCTCCGGTTCAATCCTCGGCTGGGGTGCCTTCTGTGCAGAGTCTGCATGTCCTCCCTGTGGTTGCGTGGGTTCCTCTGGGTGCTCCAGTTTCCTCCCACATCCCAAAGACATGCTGCAGGTGGATTGGACACTCTAAATTGGCCCTAGGTGTGAGTGCGTGTGTGTGCATGCCTTCTGTGGAAGGTTGGGCACCAGGCTGGCAACTCGACACTGTAAAAAACTCTACTGCCAATCATGAGCAGACAGGTGATCTGCTGTGGCTACCCTAACCAGGAAAAGCCGAAAGAAGAAGAAGAATTAGATCCTAAAGTTCTAGACATGGGTAGTAACACCAACATTTATGTAAATGTGTGAGTTTTCCTCCAGCAGCTTCTAAAATTGTAGGCACCAGACAGTGGCAGAAAAATGAAGTAGATGTGTAAGGTGTCCAGTAACTAATATACAAAGATCAAGTGAGATGAAGTAGATACATATAGTGTCCAGTAACAGCTACACAAAGATTAAGGTAAATGCAATAAAATAGAGAGAAATGCAAAATGTGAAAGCAGTCAAGCTCTGTATTGCTTAGACTGCATACTCTACAGTAGCAAAACTCACAGGAAAGTTTTAAATTGTTGTATACAGCCAGGTAGACAGAACTGCTTTTAATATTGTATTGCCCCCTGTTTCCCCCACTAACCAACTACCATCAGTCTTCAGACCTTTATCCACTTATTTGTTCCCCCAGTCCCCAGAGTTCCATGGCAGTGGATGATGGAAGCAAAAGCTGGAGATCATACCCATTATCCAGGGAGTTTAGAAGATGCTATGAACCCTTGTATCACTCTGATCAGAAGCTAGTGTGTAACACTCATTATGCTGGGCATTTGTGAGTATACACCAAAGTAGTTAAGGAGATGACCAGGGGTGCATAGGACTGACTGCCTCATTCTGCTGCTCCCATCTCAGGAGAAGGATGCTGGTGGAGTTCTTGCACAAGATCTTCATCTGGAAAAAGGCATGGGATTGCAGTTGTTGCACTAGGTATGTGGGAGGCATGATCCTGTCAGGGATCATTAGATCTGTACATAGAAAAGAACTCTTTAACACCTAGTAACTCACAGTAAATTACTGATATTCACAATGGCTTCTGATAGCTACAAATATAAAATATAGTTAAGTTCAGATAAGGAGCAAGGACTGGATGCCAGAATTAGAAGTAGGGATGCAGCACCTATCTATATGGCTCCTGACACTTGCTTGGAAGGTAGAAAGCATGTGCAAGAATTCAGGTAAATAGGGTTATTTCTAAGCATGTGGCAGATCACCTGAAGTAAAGTGTCAGTCTACATTAACTGTGCAGTGAAAGCTAAGAATGACCAGTGTTAGATTTGCTTAATGATTACCAGTAACAGAGAAATGGGTAAGGCAATATATTGAAGAGTCAGACTGTGGACTTTGAAAATAATTGTAAGAAAAGCTTTGTCAGGGCAAGAACTGAAAACATTTCAGGTGAGATTAATGGGTATAATATGTAAATGTAAGAAAGATAGTGTATAAGGAACAAAAGAGAAACACTTAAGTATCCAAAATGAATTAACAAAGTCCAGAAGTGCAACATTTTTCAGAAGAAGACGAGGCAATAGAGATAGCAAGTAAGGAACACTCTGACAATGGAAGAAGAATGGTTCAGAAGTTCCATAAGGAGGTATTGCTTAATGGAGAGGGTAACAGATCTATGGAATGACACACCCCAAGGAAGCAGTATAGTAAAAAAATGGTGGAATTCAGATTACATAGATCAGCAATGGTTTTAGTGTGATATAAGAAAGCTGCTGGTTAACAATGAATTGCACCTGTTCTTTATGTCAGCTAATTTGCAAAGCAGGTGGACCAGAATGTTGTGATCTACCAGCAATTTCTTTATTATAATGTTTCAGTACACAATGTGGTAAAGTATAGGTATTGATCATGAAAATCAGGAAAAAGAAAAGCATTGAAAAGAGTGAAAGGAGAATAGTGGGAGTTACGGCTGATGCAGGTAAAATCATGTGGGAGTTAGTCATTGTGCCTAACTTCCCAGTGACCCATACCTCTCAACCTGAAAACATTAAAAGTAGTTACAAAGGCCCTTGAAAAGTAGGTATATACAGCCAAAAATATGGACATCTAATTAGCATAACATTTTAATATCAAATATCATTTAATATCATTTCTGCCATTTCACACTGAGCTAATTGGAGGAAGTTGGAGGAAGGGCTCTGAGCTAACTAATCTGTGATATATAACATTAAGTATCCTGTTTATTGCTTATTTCTGAGTTATTTATAGCACTTTTATTTTACTCACTGTGTGTGAGGTATTAAGTAGACCTTTCTACAATTGTTAAGCATCTGGTTGAGTTTGTTTGTTCTGATTTCCTGCTAGGAGTGTATCATATAACTTGTTTGCATTTAAAAGCATTCTCTAGAGTCTCCTTGATCCTTTATCTGTTTAAACATTTCTGCAGTTATTTTCTACCGAAGTAGTATTGGTAGTGTAGCATTGTCCATATTCAGGCTTGTGTTTTCGGCCTAGTTGTTTGTTAGTAGAGGCTGTGTGTCTGAGCACATGTCCCAGGCCATCATAGCTTAGCCAAGGCCAGTATAGCATTTCAATGAGAGTGAATTGTTTGTGGTTATTGGCTGACTGGGGTTGCCTGGACTATGCCTTGGAGTAAGCACCTCATTGGTTCTTTCAAGCTTGTTTTGAAGTTGTTTCAAGTTTCAACTTTGTTACTTAAGAAGTTAGCTTGTGACTGTTTCTGCCATGTCACACTGAGCTAATTGGAGGAAGTCGGAGGAAGAGCTCTGAGATAACTAATCTGTGATATATAACATTAAGTATCCTGTTTTTTGCTTATTTCTGAGTTATTTATAGCATTTTTATTTTACTTACTGTGTGTGAGGTATTAAGGAGAATTTTTTACAATTGTTAAGCATCTGGTTGTGTTTGTTTGTTCTGATTTCCTGCTAGGGGTGTATCATATAACTTGTTTGCATTTAAAAGCATTCTCTAGAGTCTCCTTGATCCTTTATCTGTTTAAACATTTCTGCAGTTTTTTTCTACCGAAGTAGTGTTGGTAGTGTAGCATTGTCCATATTCAGGCTTGTGTTTTGGGCCTAGTTGTTTGTTAGTAGAGGCTGTGTGTCTGATCACATGCCCCAGGCCATCATAGCTTAGCCAAAGCCAGTATAGCATTTCAGTGAGAGTGAATTGTTTGCGGTCATTGGCTGACTGGGGTTGCCTTCACTACACCTTGGAGTAAGCATCTCATTGGTTCTTTCAAACTTTTTTTAAAGTTGTTTCAGGTTTCAACTTTGTTATTTAAGAAGTTAACTTATGACTGTTTCTGCCATTTCACACTGAGCTAATCGGAGGAAGTTGGAGGAAGGGCTCTGAGTTAACTAATCTGTGATATATAACATTAAGTATCCTGTTTTTGCTTATTCCTGAGTTATTTATAGCACTTTTATTTTACTCACTGTGTGTGAGGTATTAAGTAGAATTTTCTACAATTGCTAAGCATCTTGTTGGGTTTGTTTGTTCTCATTTTTGTTTGCCACCCTCCCTCCATCTTGGTATCCTGTTTTTATACTTGGTAGCTTTGCAGTTGCCTGCCCCTACTGTAAATTTGATCTGGGCACTCCTCCAAGTCTAGTGTCATTACCTCATTCTACCTATTCCAGGGAGAACATTTGAGAAGGCCAACTGAGTTAGCTTCTGCTCCCCTTTTCCCCTTTCCACTTTACCAAAAAAAAATATTTTCTAAGCTTGTTTCCTGCCTTTCCTATAAGTTGTCTAGTCCAGATACAGATTTACTATATCCAGGACTGTTTGTAAGCTTCTGAGGCCCCAATCCTTTCTGTGTTGGAGGGAAGTCTAGCTTAATTTTGTTTCTTAGAACTAGTCAGTTTTCTAGTTTCAGTACTCAAATCTGTTTCTTTGAGCTCAGCACTTGTTCAGAACTCATTGTAAGCATGAAATAAGCTACAAATTACTACAGCACTCAACTTTCCTCACTTGTCTAGTGGAAAGCAGTTTTTAGTACTTAATAAATAAGCACCTATCCAGGCATGGCTAAGGGTCAGCTCCCAGTGATTTCTCCTGTCTACCTGATGAATCTGGGCATCTTGGGGCAATGCAGCAGTTGCCTCATGTACACAGACAACCCTCTCCTCCTACCACCCAACACTACAACCTGTGAGAGATGCACTTATATAGCCAAACTGGAAGCAAAGCTCTCTTCACCCAAGACTGGAATAGAGAGTCAAGAGGAGAAGGTAAACACTTGCACCACACCACACTCATCACATAGTCCCTCAAAATCTACATCACCAAAATACACACATAGAAACACAAAACACACACCTACATTCACGGAGGCTCTAAAAAAAATCTACCCAAGCAACAGGGACCTCCAAAGCAGAAACGCAAGCAACCTCCATCCCTGAATACAATCCAAATGACACATAGCCCGCAAACTCAGTGTGCCACTCAATCACAGCCCATAAGACATAACAACGTACCCAACACTCTAGTCATAGGTGACTCTATAGTCAGGCACACTGATGTTCCACTCACTAGGCTAAACAAGGTGAAAGTTACTGTCAGCTGCCTGTCAGGTGCCAGGATCTACCACATAACACATGCACTCAGGTCACTCCACAGCAAGTACAAATATGACTCTGTCATTGTCCATGTTGGTGTGAATGACCTGAGACGTACCTCCCTGGACTACATGAAAAGAGACATGGAGGAGCTTTCTGATCTTGTAGCCCAAGCAGGTATGAACCTAGCCCTGAGTAGCATCCTGCCATCACCCAGAATGATACCACAGTACAAGGACAAAATGATTGACTTCAACAATTGGCTAAGCTTCTGGTGTCATTCTGAGGGGATCCAGTATCTGTCTGCCTGGAATGACATGATCTACAAACCACGATGCTTTGCCAGAGATGGCCTGCACCTGTCGCCCTTGGGATTCCAGATACTGGCTAAGGCTCTTACCAACCCTATAGTGCCTTTTTAGGCAAGATTCAAATGACAAATTCACCACCATATCAGGTACAAGCAAGCAAAATCTGAGGGTAATGCTACTTAATGGTAGAAGTCTAAACCTCAAAATGCACTCACTTGAGGTACTCCTTAAAATGGGGAACATCGACAACTGTACAGTGACAGAGACCTGCTTCAAGGCTCCAGAGAGCACCCCTGCATTACCAGGCTATAATTCATACCACATCTTTTGATCACCTAACCTGGACCGAAGCATTAAAGGCGGATGCGTGTCCATATTCATTAAGGATATCCACACCTCCAGGCTAGTTGCTCAGCATAATGCATCTGAGATTATCCAAGTGCAACTAACTCTGGGCAAGACCGCAATGCAAATTGTAGCTTGCTACAGATCCCCCACCATGCCCCAGGATTCACACTCCTCATTTCTTGATACCCTGGAAAATATTAGGGTACAACCTAACACCCTAATAATGGGTGATTTCAACTACCCCATCATTAACTGGGAAAAGTACTCATGTATCAACTCATGTACTCAATGTTTTCTGGAATTCATAAATTCCAATGCCTTGGATCAACTTATCCACACCCCCACGAGGGGCAGCAATATCCTAGACCTGGTCATTACCAACATGGGTAACCAGTGTTCCACACCAGAGGTCAATTCCTCGTTGGTCAGGAACACAAGCAAATCACCCTAGACATCCACATCCCACCCCCACCCCCCATTAGGGAAACCACCGTAAAAAATTTCTCCAAAGCCAACTTCACGCTTCTTAAGACAGAAGTGGCAAACTTCACGACACCCATGCTGATGGACAATACAGATATGACTGCTGAATCCTATACAATTACACTTTATAAGCATATCACAGTCCACAGCACACAGGATCCGAGTTTAAGTAATCCAAACAGCAGGCAATAAATCAAGTTTCTTTTATTTCCAAAACAGCACACTTAGTCAGCTCTAAATAGAGCAGCAACACAGATAAGCCAAGCGCTTTCACCCAGTATATTACTAGGCTTTTTCAAGGCAAAAAACAAAGCTGTCCTTTACACATCAGTTTAAATAACCAGTTCAATTAAGTGGTAACTCCACACATCAATTAAAAGCTGATACCTTTGGTCTTGCTGTGTTAAAAACATAATGCAAAGGTAAAACAGTTTCTCAGTTTAAATCATGTGTTTTTTTGTAAGAAATACTTCTTAATATAGTCAATAGTGGTGATAATACCATGTAAAGTGCCTTATACAGTGTAAATTCATGAGGTACATCATAAATTAAAATAATGTTTAAAATTAAATCCAATCTACAATAAACAGTCAATCACTTTTAATTACTGACTACGTGTGCTGTTTTGGAAATAAAAGAAACTTGATTTATTGCCTGCTGTTTGGATTACTTAAACTCGGATCCTGTGTGCTGTGGACTGTGATATTCTTGGTTTAATTCGACTTGTACACTTTATAAGCACTTACATGAGTGCATGGATCATGCAATCACTAACAGAACCAAGATGCTATCCTCCAAACAAAGGAAGCCAATCTGGTGGTCCCCTGTTATAAACAAACTCTACAACAGAAAAAAGAAACTGTTGCAAAAAAGAGTAAAATCTCATGATTGGAGGAACTCCGTGGTCAGCTTCAGTAAGAAGCTGAGATCCCTCATAAAATTCTCCAAAGCTAGTTAAGAAAACAAAAATTGCCACTGATGCTAAAGACAGCCACAAAGCATTCTAGAGCTATGTCAAGACTCTCAATGGCAACACTCAGATCTGCTCTGAGTTACAGCACAATGGCAGTAAATATACAGGACCAACTGATATTGACAACATCCTGGCAGATAGGTTCAGTGCTAACTTTACCCCTCTCTCATCCCCTAAACGACCCATCTCTATACTGGAAGAATGCAAAGTACATGTAATCATGGCTGCACAGGTAAAAAACACACTCTCCAAAGCCAAGAACACAGCATCCATGGGACCTGACAACATCCCAGGCTGCGTTCTACATGAAGTACAGAATGAACTGGCACCCCACCTAAGTACCATGTTCAATCATAGCCTCACCTCAGGCTTTGTGCCCACTGAATGGCACACAGCAACGGTTATCCCACTCCACAAAGGGGGAGCCACCATGGACCCCGGGAACTACTGCCCCATTAGCTTGATGAGCCTGTTCTACAAGGCTATGGAGTGTATCATCATGGAACTTATAAACAATGATATTGGTAATCTCCAAACTCTGGACCCTACCCAGTTGGGGTTTGTAAAAGGCAGATCATGTCTCCTAAACCTGATTGACTTCTTTGAAGCAGTCACCAAAGCCGTAGATGAGGGTAAGGTGGTTCACACAGTCTATCTAGATCTCACCAAGGCTTTCAAACCATCCCCTACTCTGGAATTATAGACAAACTCACTAAACTAGGTATAAATCCCTATGTCACAAGATGGGTTAACAACTGGCTCACTGACAGAACCCACACTGTGAAAGTAGCAGACTCTAAATCCAACTTCATACCAGTGACAAGTGGAGAACCACAGGGTTCAGTCCTAGGTCCTCTCCTGTTTGGTATCTACTTCTCTGAAGTACAGGCTAACACAGAAGGTCTTTGGCTAACAAAGTTCACAGATGACTGCAAACTAGGAGCCATAATCAAAACTCCTAACGATGTGGACATCCTACAAAAGGGCCTCACTGAGACAGATGCCTTGTGTCAAAGCCACGGCCTCAAGCTCAATGCCAAAAAGTGCATTGTCATCTCTTTTGGTAAAAACTTTGTACCCATGAACTACCACATAGACGGTAGTCTATTTAACACCGTAAGTGTGATAAGAGACCTTGGTATATAGGTGGACAGTAGTCGCTCCTTTGATAATCACATTGCCACAGTAGTCAGGAAATCCTTCTATGTGGCACACCTCATCACAAAAGGTTTCTCATCCAGGGAAAAAGTGGTCATTGTTCCCCTCTACTCATCACTCATTAGACCCATTATAGAGTACAACACCCCTTTTGGTATGTACCTCTCAAGACATCTACAACAACTGGAAAGGCCACAGAAATACCTCACAAAGAGGATTACCGGCCTAAAAACAGATGCCCTATGCAGACCGTCTCAAAAAACTCCAGCTTTACTCTGTCGCATATCGCCTACTCAGAGGCGATCTCTACCTAACATACAAAGCTATGTCAAACACAGAGCTGTTGGACATGCTTCACGTAAAGAAATCCCAATACCTCTGAGCTACACACTCTAGGGACCTAAATCTTGTCACCACAATAAATAGAACATGCTGGAGAGATAGATTCCTGTCCCAGAGACTCCCCATACTCTGGAACAAACTACCTAACTCTATCAAACAAAGCTCCTCATTAGCACTCTTCAAGAAAAATCTTGATCATTGGATGGGAGATAGGAAATTCACCCCGGGGATCACTTCTGTGGCTCTGCTTGACAGGGGCACAGGAAAATAATTTTCTTGGGTGGCAAAAGCCAGGGTACCGTTTGGCTAGGCTTATATAGGCCCTAGGGCCAATAGCCTAGTACCTACCTATGAACCTATGAACCTATAGAAGGCACATAACTCTTCCTGCTTCTAGTAGGAATGTGGGATGGTACTCAGAAACACGTTTACAAAACAGAGTGATAAAAACAATGGAAAATATAGCACATTTTCAAAGCAATTGTGCAAAATCTGTAGACTTCAATAAATTGCATTGCTAAATTCTGCCATTTATTTTTGCATCTGAAAAAAGAGATTTGTGTCCCCTTTCTTTAAATTATTGTTGTCACTAGTATGTTGATTATGTAGTGCAGTTTTCTGTGTAATAGACATCTTTAAAAATCATGTGATATAATGGAGGATTTAGAAAATTTTGTGAAAATCAGGGCTGAAAATATGGACATACCATTAAAAATAGGTACATGATGTGCAGGGATAAATCAGTTCTGAAAGTAGGGACATTCTTCCAAAATAGGGACAGTTGAATGCTGAAGCAGAAGTGTGAGATAGAAGAACTCCTTCACTGTACTGCGCCCTTACAAAAATAACTTAGAATCAAGTGAGACTGTAGTTTTTCAGCTTTATCCCTTCCGACAGGAAAGGTTCTTAACCAAGATATAAGGTACAAGACTTTTAACCTCAAACAATGCATTTACATATGCTCACCTTATGATAGAAGAGTGGAAAGATGCTAAATAGTGGAATATTCATACATGGTATGACCTTTAAATGGAATGTAACCCATGAAAGATATTTAAGTCTGAAAAGTCAGTACGTATTTGTCAATTATCTGCATTTCCATGGTCACGTGATACAGCCAGCAGCACTGACACAGGAATGCTGAGAGAATGTTTCAGAAACATTGCAGTCTCCCATAATATATAATACCATAAAGTAATATAAAGTGTAAGACTTTTACACTATCATAATAAACTATGCAAGCAGCAGACAAGCAATCTCTGCTATTCTGAAGCACTACCATACATGTGACAGAGTAATTGGCTAGAGTGAAAGCATAAATGGATTGCTTATAATGAAATCATATCAGCACATCTGTGCAAAATTGCTTTGGTTTTTAGTTGCAGTCAAGGAACCACATGCTTTGAGTTGCAGGAAATGGTACTGAATTATTTCCTGTAGCAACAACACGAGTATACATTTCTGAATATTTTGAAAATATTCACGATTTAACAAACATTATAAAGTTACAATGTTCATCTGCTGCAGTTTGCAATCTATAACCCACTACCAGGATGCACTATTGAGCCCATAAACGAACTCATTCAAGAAAATATGCATTTAGGTTTATAGGCTTCTGCTTTCACAATGGGGCATGTTTAATCAACCAGTCAAAGAGGCTTATAGCTGAAAGATGATAATTAACAACATTGTATTGACTTGAGCTAGGCTTCACCTACCTGCACTCAAGTTTATTTTACAAATCCTTTTACCAGCAAGGGCACATGAATCACAGTTGAAAAAAAGGGGTTACTTATGACTAAAATAGTAATAAAAATACACAGCTAGTTTAAATGTTAAATGAATAGTATTAGAATCTGATAATATATCTGTTCTTTATCCAGACTAAAAACATTTAACAAAAGTTTTATGACATTGTTCATGTAATATCTGTCTCAAACGGATTTGTAGAGAGAGTACAAGTGGGTCCAGTAGGACTAGACTAATATATGCTGTATCTAGATAGCTTAGCACTACTGTATGGAACTTATAACTGTGCTCTGAATGCACTGCCTGTGTATGTGTAGCAATTTAGTGGGTAGCATCTGCACAACATTATTTTCCCATATTTCTTCATTCAACAGACACCAGGTGTGAGTGCGCTCCAGGCCAAAACAAGCTACACTGAGTTGCATATAGCCACTACTTGCTGTAAAAATGTCAAAATCATTAGCAAATCGTCTGATTTACCAGCTTGTTAATATTATCAGTCTGGGTATCTCCATCAATTCATCATTACTATCCCCTAAAACTTTCTTAGTGCAAAAGCCCATCTGTAGCTCTATCAGTCTTTATATAATCACACACATAGTCTCTTTTACTCCTAACAGGGTCTTTTTCACACATTACTGGACATCATAGAGTGACAGCTACCCCTCTTCATTGCCATCCTTCTACTACTTAGCATCCTAAGGCATTGAAAAAACTGTCTTGTGCTCACTGATAATGAACTATTACATTGTACATGCCAGCTCTGAGAGCTGAAAATGATTAACCAGTCCAGAGGCATCCTCTTACAGTCCAGTACTTGCACTGTCATACCCCTACTCATGCAAGTGCAACATCATTATACTAAATAAATAGATACATAAATCTTTGTGCTAACAATACAAAACTGTTGTATGCTGATGCTAACAAACAAATCTCTACTCAAGCTTCCTAGAAGTCTTAAGACGGGGCATCATTGCAAACTCCTTAGTACACCTACTCCATATACCTCCATATCCCACCAACATTCACACAACACTAACAGTAAGCCACGTCCAAGTCTAGAAAGTATAATTTGGCTACTGGAAACATTCTAGTTATTGGTGAATCAGGTGTTATATAGCCAGATTCCACACTCACCAGGATGGAAAGGACAGGATGACAGTCAGCAGTCTCTCAGGAGCCAAGATGTTTACCATAGTAGGACACTCAGTACCCTCACCTTCAGCAAGTATGACTATGACATGATTGTAGTCTATATAGGGATAAATGACTTGTCACATAAAAAAAAACTCAACGTCACACAAAAGGATATGTTAGAGGTTAAAATAAAAATAAAAAATAAAAATAGAAATAAAAAAAAAAAAAAAAAATATATATATATATATATATACATATATATATATATATATATATATATATATATATATATATATATATATATATGTTAGAGGTTACCATGTTAGTGCCAGCTAAGGGTAAGACCCTGGTTCTGACAAGAATTCTCCCTTCATCTAGAATGATGCCTAGATACAAGGAAATTATAATTGGTTTTAACAATTGGCTAAGATGCTGGCATTATTCTTGGAGATCAAGTATGTATCACCCTAGGATGAAACAATTAACAGTATAACTTGCTTTGCAAAAGATGGTATATATCTTTTATTCAAGTGCTTTAGCATAATGGCCATGTTCTGTCTTCATTTTGCCTTTTTTAGGCAGAGATTATCTAATGAATATTTCAACCCAATAAACACTTCCAGTTCCAAACTGAATGATATTAAGGTGGCTCTACTCAATGCTAGGATTCTTAACAATAAACTGCTGAACTTCAGGCACTACTGCACTTAGAACATGTCCAGTATACATTGTTACAGATACATGGTTCAAATCTTCAGATAGTACCCCTTCTGTGCTTGGATTTTGGGTCTACCATTCCTTCAGACTGACTGGCAATGGTGGTGGTGGAGTGCTGGTGTAGATCAGGGAAAATATCCTTTCAAAGGCCAGAGACCTCTCCCATAATTTTATTAAATTATAGTTTACCTTAGGGGAAGTCTAATTTCCAACTCATAGCCTGCTATTGGTCACTCTCCATGGCTGCAGATGATTATGATAAATTCCTGGCACTCATAGGGGGTTATCCTATAAGCAAATTATTTTTAATTCTTGATAACTTCAACTGTTCTTCCACTGATTGGTGCTCCTTCAATTCCCATATTGTGTATGCTTAGCTTTCTTGGATTAGGTAAACTAAAATGGCTTGTATATGATTATCCTCAAACTGACCATGGACATAAAAATGATTGACACTGTACTCACAAACTTGGCTCCTGTCTGCTCCCCTTCCATGGTTGGTCCTATACCTTGACCATAATTTGTTTACCTTCACCATCAAAACTTCCTGCCACTTCCTTCATTATATACACCAGTCCCTTTAAAGACTTGAAAAAGACCAATCTCATGCAACTGTATGATGAAATTTCTAACTTTACCCATGTCAAATCCTCTGTAGACTCTAGTTATGCAGCCAGTTACACAACTGATTTTTATGCCAATTTAGAAAAATAGCTTTACGAAGCAGTCCCTTCCAAGATCAAATATGGCGGTAAATTCAAAAATAAACTGACCTGGTGGTCTAACAATACAAAATAAACTATATAACAGAAGGAAGAAACTCCTTAAACTATCTGAAATGGCTAGAACACTACAATATCAAAATAGTGCTAAAACCGTATCACTTTTTCCCTGAACATATTTTTCTCCATATAGAATGGTTCTATGTTTCCACATATTAAACAAATGACTACTGTGACATTTCTGTCTTTGTTACCTTCCACAGTGTATACCATATTGGATCTGAATCAAATCTGAAAATACTTTGTTTAGGAATTTGTCTCTCTTGCACTTACACAATCTTACCCTTCATGCTTGAAAGTTTCTTGCCAAGGAAAACACATATCAAGGTATATGTAGATCTTACTATCTTTTTTATTTCATACCTACTGGGATCATAATGCTGTGTGCTGTCACTTGCAGCTATATTCTTTCTGATCCCTGGAGCCATAAGCCTATTTACCACATGTAATACCAAATTATGTAGGTTTTGATGCAAAAAAGTGTATTGCATTTGCATTATATTTTGTTAATAAAAAGGGCTTCCTGATTTTTTTTCTCATAGCAGAAAATCCCTGCCACAACATCATGAAAGACTGAACCTACAATGCCGCACCACCTAAATTAATATATAGAATACAGTATTTACATACTAATTGCATCAGTAGTAGTAGTATCTTACATCTTCAAAAGACAAGTTGTCAAATAGTTCTTACAGGTGGACCACTTCATACTGACAATTGACATTTCTCCCACAAAACACAAATACATGTGAGAGATGCAACTATATAGCCAAACTGGAGGCTGAGCTCTCTCAACTCAGGACTGGCAAGACCAGACAGGAGGAGAAGGAAACCACGCACACCACAAACCCAGTTTCACATAGAACTATCACAACTGCAAAACAAACACATAAACACACAAAGACATACTCGGAGGCATTGATGAAAAATTTACCAAAACTACAGAGGCCTCCAAAGCAGACACCCAAGCAACTGCCACCTCAAGACATAAGACATGCAACACATAGTTCTCAAAGTCAGTGTGCTAAACAGTCACAGCCCTTAAGGCCAAACACAATGCCAGACACACTTGTTATAGTGACTCCATAGTCAGACACACTGACGTCCCACTCACCAGATTGAACAAGGAAAAGATCACAGTAAGCTGCCTGTCAGGCGCTAGAATCCGCCACATAACAGAAGCACTCAGGTCACTCCACAGCAAGTACAAGTATGACTCAGTCATTGTCCATGCCGGTGTGAACGACCTGAGACGTACCTCCCTGGACTACATGAAAAGAGACATAGAGGAGCTCTCAGATTATGTAGCCCAGGCCGGTATGACCCTGACCCTGAGCAGTATCCTACCCTCACCAAGAATGATGCCACAATACAGAGACAAAATGATCAGCTTTAATAATTGGCTTAATTACTGGTGTCATTCTAAGGGGATCCAATGTCTGTCTGCCTGGGATGACATGCTTGACAAGCCACGCTGCTTCGCAAGGGACGGCTAGCACCTGTCACCCCGGGCTTCCGGATATTGGCAACGGCTCTTGCCACCCCCATAGTGCCTTTTTTAGGCAAGGCTCAAATGATAAACCTACCACCATAGAAAACAAAAATGGAGAAAAACTAAGGGTAATACTGCTCAATGCCAGAAGTCTAAACCTCAAGATGCACGCCCTCGAAGCCCTCCTCAGTATGGAGAAATTCGATGTCTGTGCTGTGACTGAAACCTGGTTCAAGGCTCCTGAGAGCACCCCAGCACTATCAGGTTATACCTCATATCATGCGTTCCGGCCCCAAAATCCGGACCGAACCACAAAAGGAGGGGGAGTATCCATATTCATAAAGGATACCCACACCTCCAGGTTAGTGGCAACGCACGAAGCATCGGAGACCATCCAGGTGCAATTAACCATAGGTAAAACTGCCCTACAGTTTGTAGCATGCTACAGACCACCTTCTCAAACTCAGGAAACCCACACAGCCTTCCTGAAGACACTGGAGAGTATGAATGTCTCTCCAAACACCATCATATTGGGTGACTTCAACTACCCAAACATAGACTGGGAACATTACTCAAGCCCCAACACCCTAGCCCAAAGGTTCCTGGAGTTCATAAACTCAAATGCTATGGAACAACTAGTCACCATTCCCACAAGAGGAGAAAATATACTAGACCTGATCATCACAAACATGGGGACAAAATGCTCCACACCAGAAGTATATCCCTCATTGGTGAGATCAGACCATAAATTAATCTCATTGGAGATCCACATCCTGCCCCCACCCCCAGCAAAAAAGACCACAGTGAAGAACTTCTCAAAAGCAAACTTCACACTTCTTAAGTCTGGAGTGGTATCCTTCAAGGCCCCCGAGCCAGTGGAAACCACAACCCACGCTGCTGAAACCCTTACAAATGCCTTCTACGAGCACCTCCAGGAATGTATGGATCAAGCAATCCCTAATAAAATCAAGGCCCTTTCCACCAAAGGCAGGCGCCCGGTCTGGTGGACCCCAGCCATAAACAAACTCTACAACAAGAGGAGAAAGCTACTACATGACAGAGCAAAATCCCTAAAAGGGAAGGCATCTCTGATCAATACTAGCAACAAACTATGATCACTCATAAAATCATCCAAGGTCAACTTTGAGAGAAAAATCGCTAATGACACAAAAGACAATCATAAGGCCTTCTTTAGCTATGTTAGAAACCTGGGTGGAAACTCCCAGATATGCTCAGAATTAGTCCAAAATGATAAAAAAATCACTGAACCCACAGACATTGCCAACATACTGGCAGACAGGTTCAGTGCAAATTTCTCCCCTCCCCCCCAAAAGGAGAAATATCTATCCCACCAGAGTCTAGCCTCCCAAACATCTCAGATGCCCAGGTGAGAGCTGCTCTCTCTAAAGAAAAAACACAGCATCAATGGGACCGGACGGTGTCCCCGGCTGTGTGCTACACGAACTCAATGAGGAACTAAACCCACACATAAGGCTGCTGTTTAATCTTAGCCTTACTACAGGATACGTACCCAAAGAATGGCGTACTCAACTGTGGTCCCACTCCACAAAGGCGGTGCTTCTACGGACCCTGGAAATTACCGCCCCATAAGCTTGACGAGCCTTGTCTGCAAAGCTATGGAGAGGATCATAATGGAACTCATAAATAAAGACATTGGGGACCTACAGACACTGGATCCTACCCAATTTGGCTTTGTCAAGGGCAGAGCCTGCCTCTTGAACTTGGTCGACTTTTGAAACAGTCACTAAGGCCATTGATGAGGGTAAGGCAGTTCACACAGCCTACCTTGACCTAGCAAAGCGTTGACACAATACCCCACTCGGGCATCATAGAAAAGCTCACCAGCTTAGATGTAAACCCATATGTCACAAGATGGGTTGCAAACTGGCTCAAGGACAGAACACACAGGGTTAGAGTTGCTGGTGCCATGTCAGACTCTAAGCCGGTCACGGCGGTGTCCCACAGGGCTCAGTCCTGGGACCACTCTTGTTCGGCATTTATTTTTCTGAAGTGCAGGCAAACATAGGGGATTGTGACTGACAAAATTTGCAGATGACTGCAAACTGGGCACCATAATTGACACTCCATCAGACACAGACATCCTCCAGAGAGGTCTCATAGAAATGGATAACTGGTGCCAGAGCCATGGCCTTAAGCTAAATGCCAAAAATGTATAGTCATACCCTTTGGGAAAAATAAGGTAACCCCTAATTACCACATAGGTGGTAATCCATTAAACACGGAAGAAGTTATCAGGGACCTGGGGACCCAAGTTGACAGTAACCTCTCTTTTGACACTCACATTACCAAAGTGGTTAGGAAGACCTTCTACATTGCCCACCTGATCATGAAGGGATTCACATCCAGATCAGGAGAGGTCATTGTACCCTGTACTCTTCACTTATCAGATCAATGATTGAGTACAACGCCCCATTCGGAATGTACCTTACCCGACACCTGCAGCAGTTGGAAAGACCCCAAAAGTTCCTCACCAAAAGGATAAAGGGGCTCAAACATATGTCATACGATGCCCGACTGAAGAAACTCCAGCTCTATTCAGTCGCATACCGTCTGCTCAGAGGTGATCTGTGCCTGACATACAAGGCCATGTCCAACCCGGAATTAATGGACATGCTCCACCTCAAAAAAATCCAAATCCACCAGAGCCACGAGAGCAAGAGACTTAAACCTCAACACGGATATAAATAGGACATGCTGGAGGGACAGATTCATCACCCAGAGACTCCCTACACTATGGAACAGAATCCCAGTCCATGTGAGGCAGAGCCCCTCACTGACTCTGTTCAAGAGAAATCTTGACGAGTGGACGGGAGATCGTAGGTTTACCCCGGGAATCATCTCTGTGTCACTGCTGCACAGAGGCACAGCAAACTAATGGGTATAGTATTCTCATCCTAAGGGGTGGTGAAAGCCACACACACTCTGGCTAGGCTTATAAATGCCCTAGGGCAGATAGCCTAGTATGAACCTATGAACCTATGAACCTATGAACCTATGAACCTATATGTGATGATGTACTGAAACCGCAATGTAAATAAGATGCTTCTCCTCTAAAGGTACACGTTGGTTTTACTTACCTATAATGTTTTGCAGTTGCATGTAATTCATTGCTCAAAATCTACCACAACATTATTTTGAGTGTTGTTATACACACGCAAAAAAGTAAAATGAATGAATAAATAAATAATAATAAACAATACTACAAACTCCATTTTTTTGCAAAAGTATTCATAATTTTATCATGGGAAGTATAACAACAAATGAAATTAATTATAAACCAAGAATGCTTCTGAAAGAGACCAATACACTTTAAGAGTCACTGCAAACCAGTTATTCACACTTTTACTTAAGATTCTAAAACTTAAAATTTCTCACTGATTCCATTCTAAGCATATGGAATTGTAATCTGACAGGCAAGACATGGGCAAATTAACTTCATCAGCTGTGATCTCACAGTGCATTATTGGCAAAAATTAGATATCCAAGATAATGGGATTATGTCAGGATATGTGCTCCCATGAAAGTTTCCAGGGTTAGAAAACAAATTAAAATGATTAGTACATAGTTATTGGGTTACTTGCAGGTTTGGATTGTGGAAAATATGATGGCAAGATAAAAAAATGTTTTTAGTTTTAAAGTTTCTGCCCATAGTGGTTCTTTAAACAAAAAATTATTTCTTAATTAATTTTAACTGATTGGTAATGTTTCCATTTTCAGTGTAGTCCTCTGTAATAAGTATATAATGTTACTGTCCATGACCTCAATCCTCAGCCTTTATGAATGAACTATATGACATACTGTTTGTTGTTTGCTTTTTGTTTTTTTTGTTTGTTCTATTTTTATTTTCTCTTTGTTTTTTGTATTTTTGCATCATAACTTTTGTCATTTTGTACACATACATATGTACTGTCTGTTGTTTATCACTGTTGTAAACTCAGCTAAAGCCCAAATCATATGTATAAAGTGCCCTGGGGCTAGCCCACCTGCCTGGTTAAAAGTTTATATGTTCATAGATAAGTATTAAGCAATCAGTCTACAGACCATTCCAAGTCTACATAGTAACCCATATTCAGACATTCCTGGCTAACAAATAAACAAATAATAAAAAATAAAGGGGTGATCTGTCGAGTCTGTAACAAAAAATCCTATAAATGACAATACATACACAACTACAAATAGGGGGTAAGTTTTCAGAAATGTGTTGATGTACCCTTTGGATTTTTGTTGCGAAGCATACATTTCAATCCTACTGGTCATGTTTCTTGGTCCCCCTTTTAGAGAAAGACACATAATTCACACCTGTTTTAGTAGGAGAAATGTTCTTCTTTGCTTCAGAATTCAGGTCTTGAACTCTTCCCTAAAAGCTTTTAGATCACTAAAATTCTCTTGCTTTTTTAACAAAGCATGATGCTTGACTTTTTTCTTTTTTGCAGTCAGATGTGCACATTTTCTATCTCCATATACTAGGTATCCAGATAATGAGGCAGGGTCAAAATGAATTTTAAAACAGATTGATTGTTCATAAAATATTTTCATTTAAATCAAAACTTGGAGCTATCTGTTCCTCACAAACATTGTTAAGATATTTATTTTTAGTTAAACTTGTTGGTTATTTTTACCTTTGATGTCTGTATTGCATGTGATTCCCACATTACTGTCAGAAACCAAATGTAGCATAGCATTTTATGCATTCAGTTTGGCAGAGGACCTCAATTAGGTTAGTGCCACTTTTCAAGGTGCAAAGCATCTTCAGTTAATTAAAAAAAAAGTCTAATGTCACCTTTTCTCCCATCATTTGAGCCATTTTTGGGGTTTAAGGAAAGCAGGTTTCTCGAACTTTCAAGGGAATGTTTTTCTCATGACTCCATGGCACAGACCTATCATGAAAAGCATGGTGACTTCCTTTGTCTTCCTGTGTAGCAACACATTTATTTATTCATTTGATGGTTTGCATAATAACCTTAAAATGGATTCAGGCTATTTGGCATAGGATCTTCATAAATCATCAGTTTCTTTTCCTCATTTGTAAGACTTGGTCCTGTACTATACACATCAGTTAAGAATGTTTACATCAGTCTCAAAGATTGTTTCTAAAGCCTATGCTAAGTATTTTAATCAGGAAAGTCGAAATAATGATCCACCATTTCAGCTTCTGTATATAATTTGTTTTATTGCATGCTCCTCACTTTGCATTGCATATATCACCATGTTTTTAAATTAACTAGTTTCTATTTGCTTCAAAAAATCTGATACTATCTCTAGTTTGAGAAGCACTTCAGAAAAAGAACTAAAACATGAGACATTGAATTCATGATAAAATAAAATGTGAAATTTAACTGCAGTGCCTCTTAGTGGCCATTTAATATTAATTTGTGTTTATAAAATTAGTATCTGTTAAAGCACTTTGTAAAGTAATAGCCGATATTGTCTTCCATGTATTCTCCTTTAACTACCTTTTTCTACTTACTTAAGCACTACACATTTAGCAGAGTTGTTCCTTGGAAACATAAGATGAGAACACCTCTATATAACGTGGTGTAACATGAGCTGTGTGGGAACAAGAGGGCATTCATTTTTGTTTGCATGTAATTTGAGAACAACCTCAAATTCTCTGAACTCTGCAAAACTTCAATCCCTTACATCTAAAAAATAGGTCCTGAATATTCTCATTTCTAACTTCACCATAAATGTCAATGCAAACTTCATAATAAATAATGGAGTAGCAAAGGCCTTTGAACTGAAGTACGAAAAACACAATACAACCAGTGTTACTTCCACGTCTCTTATAACACAATCATGTACATACACAAACTAGTCATTAAATATAATTACAGCTAAGCAGGTAAGTCCTGTTCTTGTATTTATGTAATAAAATAGTTATTGATAAAGATAATCAGAGTCAGTTATACTTGCAGTCTAGTTTAGACATATTTTCGATAAAACTAAAGATGGAGATTGCTTTGTTTGCTTTTATATTACTCTTTGGTGACCGAGTGTGATCTCTATACACAAGTGACTGATTTCAGGAATACTTCAGGAGCAATAACCTTGCTATGCAACAGAAATAACAAAAATAGAGCTAAGTCAGTCTTCTGGAAACACAAAGCTTTATTACTGATCATTACTCCATCGCTGGTTTGTATTACCAGCCCCCCAAAAATATATTGCATTTATGCAACTGATAGGTGAGCTTCTAAGACAATAAGCACCAAACTAATGGTGAGGTATAAACAGGAAAAGCATACCGAACAACATTTTCCATATTCCCTCTTTATTTCTTATGGCATACCTGTCACATGACTAATGCTTAGGTAGCTGTTTTACAGAAATGCAAATAAGGACATTTTATCATTTTTTTAGCATAGGAGAAACAAATCAGTGCATTAAAAGGCTGCACAGACAAAACAAATTCAGCTTAACCCTTTCTTTGTATTTCAGATTGCTACTGTGATTTTGTTAGCATTTTACTTAGCATTTCATCTATTTTATATTTCAAAGTTGCATACTTAACTTTGCAAGTTAGTAAAAATATATTATATGCAGTTCCTAAGCTATCATACTTTTCTCACCCTTACAGCCATCAAATATTAGCTGTAAACATGTAAGGTTACATTGGAAGACACATGCCAAGCTCCATATCTGTGCATGTATTAGTTGAAAGAATTCATCTTACAGAAACAGAACCGTTCACAGATGCAATTGTCTTTGTTGCTATTGATTTATGTTCATCAATTAATGTAGGAAATGCAACTTTTCCTTTAGGGAACAGAATTTCAAAGCAGACAAAACAGAATGAATCAGACACCTGACTAATTGAATTATAATATATTTTCTTGAAGCCAAACATCTGCATTACTTATGCACAATAATGGAATTTATAAATAGCTGTCTATTGCAAGCACTTATAAGACAAAATGATCTCTATCTAGCAGACAAAATAAAACACAGTAATGTGTTTAATGTAATATTTTATTAGTTCCAGTCTTGTCGAATATTTTTTCAAACACTGAATGCCTGCAATTGCTCTTAATAAGTACTTAAAGCTACAAAATATTGAAAACTATTAATTGTACCATCCTGTGCACTGTGAGATACATTATGTATTAAAATTTCTTGATTCACACCTGCAGTGTAAAAAGTATGGAAAAAGAGAGAAAGAGATTAAACACATAATAAAAATATATGATTAATAAAAAACTATAACAATTTATTGATGTCAAGTAACAAAAATATTATCATTATAAAATAAAATATAGGTTATTCTAACCTTGGGCAGTTCGGTTGCATTTTTCTGGCTGACTCTTCTATAGGGTAATTATGTGAAGTCAGAATATAAAAACATATTGACCCTGTAAGTAATTACATAATAATTGCTTATGGAAAATGTTAAATATAACCATATTCAAACACATACTTGATATGAAAGAAACACATTGCCAAAAGTTTGTGTTTTTAGTAATGTAGATGCTTGTGATACAAATGTACACATATGTTCTGCCAACATTACAAATCTTACTTTGTTGCCAGTGTTCCTGCAAAGACTGCAGGTAAACATTTTCACTGTCTTACCTTTCTGTCTCCTTAATTATATCACGAGCGCATATTACTTTTACAGCGGAGCACCACCTGGCCTTCTTTTTACAATGCAGACATGATGACTGATGCAGCTGGTACTGTGAAAAAACATGAAAACTGCAAATGTGCTGATTTTGTAAGAGAAAACATTTTCTAACTTTCCTCTAAAATAAACAGAAAATGAGGCTAATATTTTCTAACTTTCCTTGAAATGCTATAGAATATTGTTTTGTTGAGGTATACTTCAAACACCTTAATAATATCCAGAATAAAAAAGGAAAAAGAAAAAAAAATGACTGCAACAGAAACTTTTTTTTGTGAAGAAAGTAAAATAAATCATTTATAATTTGTCCTGCAAAACATTTGTTTTGATAAGAAATGCACCTACTGTGCGCGAATAAAATACAGAAACCTTAGTTTAATCTTTTGACAAACAGTGCAGAGAATAGAAAACCTATTTAGGTGCTAAATAGTCCAGTGTCAGATGTGTCATGCCAGTGATAAATTAGGTGCTCAGATGGTTGACTGAAAGAGTCTGGCAAGTGTACAAAAAGATGAGTTTGTCAAGCACTTACATTTCCAGCCTTAGCATGCTGTTCAGAAGTGTGTTCGTTTGTGTGTGTGTGTGTGTGTGTGTGTGTGTGTGTGTGTGTGTGTGTGTGTGTGTGCGTGCGTGCGTGCGTGCGTGTGTGTGTGTGTGTGTGTGTGTGTGTGTGTGTGTGTGTGTGTGTGTATTTGCAAATCAGGAACTTCCAAGTCCTTTATCAGATTTTGTCTTATTTACTGAATCTCATTTACAATATAACAAAAATAATGTTCTCAGACAGTACTTTCCTGCAGAATTTTTTTTTGTAAGTAGGTAAAGCTTCCTTAGTTATGCTGACATTTGGAGACACAGCAACTCAATACATTCAGCTACTGAATAAAAATTACAATTAAATCCAATTCAGAGACATAAAAGTATTTCTCATTTTGTAGCAATCTTCTAGTAAGTGGTCTGTTTTCAGGAAAGCAGTGCTTTTACTATTTCCAATCAGTTAGTTGAGGATCAAGTAACTCACATACATTTATTCACTGATTTGTCCAGCACTGACCATAGTGACCTGCTCTTGGTAAACATAGCTGCAATTATCTGAAATATCCTCACAACAGTTGTAATAACTGTTATGAATGCTGATAATACTGCTTAAGTTTGGATCCATATATTTTTATAAAGAAAAAAGTGCTCAGATCATACCTTTGCAAGTCCAGTCCTCAGTGGAAATGTCATATTTCCATTCTGAAGTTGCCATCCATGAAAAAGGGAAATGTTTATTCTTTCTCTTTTGCAGAGTAATAGCAACATTGAGCAGATTATTATATTTAGCAGTGGGTGACAGGAAGGGGGTATGACCTTAACAGGAATATTTTGTATGAGAATGTGCTTGTGATCTTTACGATTGCAAATGTTCCTTTACTTTGTTTTTATCAAAGATTTGACATGGAACTATTCAGTGAAATGAATGTTGTCAGTGGCATGATACCATTATTCTTACAGTAGCAGTTAAAAAGAGAAAGCACTTAAGAAATGCCACCCAATTCATAGTTTTTGTTTTTATGACACTGTCTACCATTGTGCACATTTGCAGGGCAAGGTGTTTTACATTCTTTTCTTTACTGTTCACATTCTGAGAACATTGAATTTTGTGGAAACGGTACTCTTTTCTACTAAAACAGTTGTCTTGAAGTGAGAATAATTGTTTCACTACAAAGGATTGTATCTCAAATAATGTTTAATGTAGCAAAATCATAACTCAAGGAACACTCCCAATAACTTTCATTTCAATAAACCATGTCATCAAGTTAATGTTCGACCAGCATAAATTGTTCTCTCTTGTCGATAATAAGTTGACCTGTAACATTTAATATTTGGCTTTTAGAAACTAAATACTGTTAAAAACAATAGATTACCACACAATACCACATGCAAAGGCACTGAAAATGCATAATATTTTGTTCTGAGGTGTTTAAAACATGAACAAATGATGCACCTGATATATCTGTTGTTTAGAGTCACAATATGCAAATTTATTGCAACACACTGTGAGTCTTCCTGAAGCTGTTAACTGGAAATGTATAGAAAGGTATGACTGCTGTGTAGTATCAGACAGAGCAACAAGTTTATACAAAACACCTGCACTGTTTTGCATCCACATTTGTTATAATTTTCTTTGCCTTTAAATTTTGAGAAGTGTTTCCATCTGCATCCATTTTTTCTAACATATCTTACTCAGCTTAAGTGAATGTATCAAGTTAAGTGTTAGAACATGTTAAGCTATAAATTCTAATGTCTCATAATTTTTACTCCCATTTTCACAGAGAATATGTTCTATGTTGCTGCACTCAAATATATTTTGATATTCATCCACTTTAATTATACTGTCATTCTTGCAACTTATTTTAGATTTAATTATATCTGCATCTACCTTTCTAAGTGCTTAGCATCAGAGCATTGCTGTTTAATTTCAGAACTACCTTATTTTCAAACTCAAATGCAATGGTTAAGGCCATACAATACAGAAGAATAAGTACATGTTGTATTACTGAATTTAACCTGTTTATTCACTTTTCAAAGACAGTTTTAGATTAACCATACTTTGCATTCATTATTTTAATTATGAATTAAACCACAATTTGTGCAGTGTTACTACAATTCTGCATTTAAACGTTAGTTTGCCTTCTCTCCTTACCTTCTAGTATGCTTATTTTAATCTGTTTGTCAGCTTGTGTTCAAAAATGTTCACAAACCTATGCCCAACTCCCAGCATGCACTCTGGGAGGTGGGGGTGGGATTTTATAATCTACACTAGTTTGACACCGGCATGTCTGATATTCCCAAAGTCAGAGCCAGTTCCATAGATGGTTCAATCAGTTATATGGTGCCTAAGTTCCCAAATGTACTTCATATGGCTTTTCAGGCAATCATTTTTTCCCCACAAACATCAATGATGTATTAACGCTTAGTATTAACCATATTTTTGCTTGTTCTCAGATGTGTTACATTTCTCTCAGATGTGCCACTTAAATTATCTCTTAAATCAGACAGCTTTGACACCTTGCAAGCTGATCTTTTTCAGCCTTAATATGCTGCTCCGTATCCCAAAATGTTGAGTATATCTGCAAAGCAATACATTTCTGTGAAATCACCAGACTATATTTCCCTACTGTTTGTTCTGTCTTCACCCTATTTGTAATAGTGGTTTTAGTGACAGATTTGTATTATAATCATGGCCAGATGTATGAGTTATGTGCCATCTCTGTCATTTGCTCTTTATTGCTAATGGTTTTATTTGGTTATTTCTGCCTTGTATCTGAAAGCAGACAAGTTACTGCCTAATGCACTGAACTAGTTTGATATATATATATATATATATATGCACTAGTTTGATATATATATATATATATATATATATATATATATATATATATGCACTGAACTAGTTTGATATATATATATATATATATATATATATATATATATATATATATATATATATATATATATATATATATATATATATATTACAATTATGTGGCTTTTTGAGAGATGTGGTGGGCAAAGGCTCATCTGATATAATTGTTATGATTGTTTGCCTGTAATTGGCAAACAGAAAACACTTGACTGACATGAGCTAAATGATTGCAATTTATAAGAATAATTCAGTAATTTAGAGAGACTACTAAACTTATTTTTCTAGATATGAAGACTTTTGTATATTTGCTATTCTTAGTCATTACTTTGGCATTTGACAACATATGAAGTTTTGTTAGGCTGTTCAACATGAAAGCTTTTAATAATAAATTGAATTCAGAAACATTAACACAGTTAACGCTTCAAAATGTGTGCAAATGATCCCATGTGTACTATAGGGTGGAATTCTTAGAAAAGCTGCATATACAGTTTCAGGTGCATACTAAGGACACACACACACACACACACACACACACACACACACACACACACACACACACACACACACACATTTGTTTTTTTAATATTTTTCAGATTGCTTGCAAACTGCATATAAGTGCACAGAGGAAGTCTCTTAATACTTCTTTCAAATGTTTTATCTAACAACATTGAATTTGTTTTTTAAAAAAAACTAGAAATCAGTCTTGGAAAATGTTTGCAAGGACATTTTTTGGGGTATTACCGACACAGAATGCTGTGTTTATATCATTACTGTTTTTAATGTTAATAATGAACATATGTGCTTTATTTCATGATATATAACTAATATCAGATAAGTCATATTTGTATACAGCAGGAAAACAATCAAAGCTAATTAAAAAACATGACATTCACAATTCTACAGTAAATTATGGTGTGAAAAATTACCTTTCTATTATCTTTATATTACTGCTAGCACATTCTGAAATATTTTTATCTTTTCACTGCATGGCAAAAAATATTTTATATGCCAACCAGGAAAATGATGTAGAACATGAAACCTATAGAAAAAATTAATTCAGCGTGTCAGAGTCAGAACACATGACTGTAAAAAACTCTGAGAACAAAGTTTTATTCCACAGTGTTTTTCAGCAGATTGTAGTTTAATTCCTCAATAAAAATCAAAAGTGTGACACGGGTAGCAGTAAGAAACATTCACCAGTTAGAAATAATTGCCTTATGCATAACAACAGATCAGAAATTAGGCAGACATAATGAAACTTTATTATTCCCATTGACTCTACTTCAAAAGGCTATTGCAATAATTCATTTAGGCTCCCTCATTAATTGTTAAAAGGAATACAGCTTACTTCATTAAGCAATCTTAAATAAATTCCAGTTTAATACTGTTGCTGAAGACTATGATTCTAGCTGTGTAAACAAAGACATAACTCTGCAAGCCTAAAGCTGTAATACTAGCCCTGCTTCAGTACTCCCCCAAAAGCACTGTACAGTATTTAAGACATTTTCAGATAATATTCCTTAGAATAACTGTTTACCAGTAACATGCCACAAACATAGCTTCATTAGAAAAATTGAAAGTTGGTTAACCAATGTATTGAGGTTAGATCTGGTTTTATTATTGTTTTAAAAGCTGAAAAAAGAAGAACACAACTTCTTGCACTGTCTTGTGACTGAGAAGCAGCCTGTAAAGTGACACTGCAATGTTTTACTCTAATGCCACTTCCATCTTTTATCCTTTTTAATTAGAAGGCAAATTCTCAGACCACCAGGCCTAATCCTCACACAGTGGAACAAAGCCCAGCAATGTCTTTGAACACTGTTCAGCCGGGCAGCACAAACCCTAGTAACTGTTGGCAGTAGGGACAGAACTCTGACCCTCATCTTAGGCATTCTCTCCCAGCTCCCGATGCTCCCTGGCCCTCCGAACCCTGTCTCTTGTTCTTCTGTTTAGACTAAAAAGACAAAAGAGAAACAATGTGGGAAACCTAGAGGATTGGCTAGGTGGGGTGGGAGAGCAACTGATAGATAGGACAAAGTAAATGGAGTTTCACAGGAATGGACACAGTGGGGAGAATTGGATCACCAGATTATGTCTTTAGGTTCAAGAAATTTCTTTATCCCTCACTAAATCTTTTCAAGAACCATGCTACTTTTTAACAATTGTTGAATTTTCAATTACCACAGGGTGCCAAGCAGTCTATGTGAAAAACTAAATGTGCACATATCTGTTAATGCTTACTGTCTTGTAGCCAAATTAATTTATATATAACCACCACTTCAGCCATGTCCAACATACATGTAAAGTAAATCCCCATAGATTTGTACATCTGTCTCCCAAAGGACTGTAACAAAATCAAAGATGAACCCCCTACAGGTTAATGTATTAGCATTCCAGTAAATGAAAATTGAATATGCAGCAAATATGTAATGATTCTCATTTATTTCCTTAAAGCATTATACAACACAAAAAGTTGTGTGTGTGTGTGTGTGTGTGTGTGTGTGTGTGTGTGGTCCATATGAATGTTGATTTATTTGCATAATTACAGTATCTTAACATTTTACTTATCACTAGGAGCTATTTGATGCCTTAAAATTATTTATTTGGTTAGAAACACCAATTATCATGGTAAAGCTTTCAAAAAAACAACCAAAGCCTCTAGATGACAATTAACACATTGTGCATCATAGTTAATTACTTAGCCTAATAAGACACAGGAAACTATGTAGAAAGAGCAAAGCAAAATGACAT
>NC_056737.1:757895191-757927691 GCF_019279795.1 Protopterus annectens
ACCAGTCACATCAAGCTTTAGGATAGCAGCTTCAGGCGCTCATAATACGGAGAAAACCTTTTTTGCCAAGGGCAAAACACTTGTAGCACTGTATAATTCATCTAAGCAATTTAATTCAGCACTCAAAAAGGTACCTAGAAATGTATTCAGCGTGCTTTTGTAAAAAGCTTGGGTTGCTCATAGGCAAATGACCTGAACCAAGTGTGCCAAACTCAATGTCTTGATTAATTACAGCTAAGCAGCTCTGATGCAGAGAAAAAAGAATGTGGTACTAATCCGTAAGCCTTGTTCAACATTCTTAAAATAGCAAAACCTTTGTTGACAGCTAGAGTAACCCACAACATAAAAATTTCATATCCTTGTCTTTTTAAACATGACTTCTCCATCTCCAGTATTATTTATTTTTGGGTGGGAGTAATTTTGAATCCAGTATTAAGAATGCAGTATCTTTAGCAGAATTCTACCGAGTGGAATCTGTCCTACATGTTTGTCAGGCATTGACCTCCTAGTGTTACCTGTAAAACTAAGCGGAGCCATGGTAATATGTGCCCTCTGAATACTTTGTCATTAATGAATGCTGTTTACATAGCTGTTTTATACTTATGGACTTTTGGAAATATATTTTTCTCAATTCCAATGGTGCAGCGTATTCATACATAAGAAAATCTATTATGTTTATTTTAAAACAACCTTATGCTGTCATTTTGGGATTATTACATAATTCTTTTTTGACTTCTGCCTTTTGATAATCAATAAACTGTAAAAGATGATCCCATTAGGGGAGAGGAGAGCAAGTGGGAAAATAAGGTGTTTCAGTTTTCTAGTTCTATTAATATCTCCTGGTGTTCAGACAAGTAAGGTATTGAAACAAGTATGTCAGAGAAATATGTTGCTGCAAAACACAACTACATAATTGAAAAGAGAGTAACAGTAAAGCTTGGTGATATGAACGCACATTCAATTACAGTGCAACTGGAAATACTTGTTTACTTTCCTTAAGTCTGGATGGAGTAAGGTCATATAAATAATTTAATATGATATTATCTACTTATTTTCTTAAAAACAAAGCTTGAATGGAATAACATAGTAGAAGTTTTTCTAATATGTAGTAATGCTAAGAAAAATGCATTGCATGTTGTTAAGGGAAGACAGCATTTAAAACTGGTCCGGTGCTATTCTTTACCTTAATAGAACCTTATATTCCCAGAATTCAGTGTAAATTCTCCCAATGCATAATAGGTAGTACTTTGAAATATATGTGGAATGAAACATAGGTTTGCTTTACTTTTTTAATAAAAAAACTCTGCAACTGTATATAAACTCACACACGTACACACACACACACACACACACACACACACACACACACACACACACACACACACACACACACACACACACACACATTCACACTGTGGTTCTGAAGGTGTTCTCAAAATGTCTGGGATACTATTATTTAGGCACAGCATTTAGTATGACACTTGTTATGTTTTAACTGATGAGCAATATCTGAGCATTGCAAGCCTTCCATCCCAGTTAAGACCTCTCCATATATATAGATACATCCATTTGCATGTGATAAATGTGAGTTGCATCTTTTCATCTATGCACCCCCTGTTCCCTACTCAGTCATCACTATCTTCTAGCTTTTCTGATCTCCTCCACTTACCCTGAATACCCCAAGATCTATTTACCAGTAATCCTCAACATAATTTTTTTGGACAGGTCTTTTAACTTCTCACAGCATGGAGCCTTGTGGCTATTTGCATGAGATCTAAGAAGTGAAGACTCAAGTGGAAAGAAACAGAAGGAGTCTGGGAGTCAATATTCTGTACAGACTGATCACAGTCCCTATCTTAGAGGGACCGACATGTAATGGCATCAGAGATATGTAGCACATGCTTCTGTATGCCATACAATGTACATCTGTTTCTTTCCTCTCTTGACAGCAGAAACTGCATCTGCCAGATTCCCTGACCTTCACACCTTCCTCAGGCAAAGGAGAACTGAAAAAATCTTATTGCATTCTACTCCCCAGCCTGCCTTTCCAGATGTCAATGCTTACTGCTGAACATGGGCTGTCCAGGGTGCATATGGCCACTCTGCCATTGCATTAGTGGGCTAGTGGACAAATTCTGTAGCAAAAAAAAAATCAGATTTGCATTTTGGCCTAATGCAGTACTGCTGGCTTCATTTTCAGACATGGATCCTGTGTGAATAATTGCAACTCATTTCATCAAGTTCTGAATATTTGACCCCAAAACATCAAAACCTTTGGCTGTTGTTAGCAAAAGCAGTGACACTCCTAATGCCTCCAAACACTAAAAACAATTTTATTTTCAAGGGTCAAGTCCTCTTACGCCATGTGGGGGCTCCAATACATTGAAATTTATATACACCAACTCCAAAATCACACAAACTTGGAGAATAGAAAGAACATCAGGAAAATGTTTACTCACCTCCTCAGTCTGCCTGACATGATAGGTTACCAGTGATCATTCTAATTTGGTATTCTAAGCATCAATCAAATCTGTGACGATAAACAGTAATAATACTCATAGACACAATTGTCCTTTGAGCTCATAAGGTAGCCCAGACTTGTAACAGATGTGTTAAAAATAATACGATTCTGTAATTCGCCATCTTGTATTATGGTAATAATGTACTGCTTTAGACAAAATTACTTGGTATTCTACTCTTATCGTAACATTTTATTTAATTTACACTTCTTTTCCCCATCTGTACCCTGTTAAATGCTGTAAGCTCACACTTCTATGTTAACATAAATCCAGCTATGCTTAACTGCATGGATTCTTGCAGTTTATTTACATCAGCAAAACATTTCTGTTGCATCATTTGATGGTAAAACACAAAGTACTTTTGAACAGCACAAAATGCTGCCATTTAAAACATGGCTAATATTGCAAAAAAGAAAAAAAGTAATCCGTAAAACTGGTAGCACCGTTTATTCCAAATTCTGTTATGACACACTAAGCACTTTCACCCAGCCAGTCCGTGGGTTTCATCAGAGTAAAAAACGTTAGAAACCTTTTCTATTTTATACAGTTCAAACCTTTCTCTACCCAATCATGTATCTACTTCAGTTAAATTGTAATTGTAATTTTAACCATCAATTAATACATTTCTTGATTACATTTGTTAAAATAACAGCATAACGCCTCAAAATTGATGAATAAAATCATTATTTCATAAAAAATAATAAAATTAAAATTCAAATTTCAAATACGCTAGTCCTAATTCCTAAATACAGCCTATGTTAAAATCCATAACAAAATTGTATAATTAAAACAGTAAACTACATAGGGACAGTCAAGACTATACAAATAGAAGGGTCTATGCACATTTTAGGGAATATAAATGTAACAGAGCAATGACACACAACAATATAGGTACGGATGATCATATTGTTGATGATGACGATATGACAAAGCAAACAGAGAACCAAAATCAAACAAGGGGTCATATTGGTAGAGAAAATAAAAACATGGACAAAATTTTTTAGAGGAACCAGTAATAAGGATGTCAGAGCATATAAGGGACCATTATCAGGGTCAATATCAGCAGCAGTACCAAAAGAGGGACAGAAGGTACAGAACAAATTCACATTACTGAATGAGCAGGTTGATATACCACTAAACACAGTAATTGGAACTGTTGAGAAAGAAGTAAATATGTTGTTTGATACTGATATAACACAAAATGAGACTGTAGAAAATGAGATGGATGTATTGTTTGACAACACCATGTACAATGATTCACTTTTTTCTAGGAATAGTGAAAATATTGAAGTTTTACATGTGATGGACAGTAGTGATGTTCACCAAGAATTTAGCTGTGTTACAATAAAGGAAAGTGGATTTACAGTATACAATTATACAGATAAAAATCTTTGTCACAATTATGTATCACTGTTCAAAAAAGGATTTAGTTATGTCCCCAGTTTTAAACTTGACATTGGGAAAGTGATGATTAATTTAAGATTGTACACATGATTATTAAATTTAAATATGTTCTTTTCAAATAATGTCAACAAAAACATCGAGACGGACACTAGAAACTTTACATTAAAGAGAACAAGTACATTCATCCCACCTCAAAACTCAATTATTTATTTGTTTGAAATACTGTGTGATATACAGATTAGGAGAGTATTAAAGGAACGGTGTGATTTTAAGGACAATTTGACAACAGCAGAAAGGTTTTGCTTAAAAGAAATAACAACATCTGATAATTATAGACTTATGAAACCTGACAAAGGGGGTGGTGTAGTGGTGATGACTAAAGTGGATTATCTGAACAAGATGTCGGACATGTTAAGTGATAATGATATATATGAAAAAGTTTCAAGATATGAAATGATTAGAGCACATACTAAAGTTGACTGGCAATTGTATGAATACCTAATGGAAGGTGTGATAAATAAAGAAGAATATAACTATTTACTAGTGGAGCATCCAATCACACCTTCGATTTTTGGTATACCGAAATCCACAAAAGTATAAACAACCCCCCCTTTAGACCAATAGTATCAGCAAAAGGTTCTAAACTTGTAGCCATGGCACATTACATAGATGTGAATTGTAAAAATTTTGTGAAGAAATTACCTCACATTTTAAAGGACTCCTGGCATTGCTTGGAAGTAGTGAAGGAACATTTACCATATATCAATAAAGACACCATCATGGTTACAATTGATATAATTAATTTATTTTTAGTGATACCACATGATCTTGGCCTAAAAATGTTTGAGGCAAGTTTAGAGACATACAGTGATTTGCATATGGTCAAGCGAAGACTGTTAGTTGAAATGATGGAAATGGTATTAACAAATAATTATTTCCAATTGGAAGGTGAATTTTTTAGGCAATGCTCAGGTGTGGCCATGGGAGCAAAATGTGCACCTATATACCAAACTTAGTTTTAGCGAATTGGGAGACACAAGAGATATTCACAAGTAGTTTCTGGCCTAAAATAACATTATACCTCAGGTTTTTAGATGATATAATAATTTTTTGGAAGGGAAAGGAAGAAGAGGTTTTAGAATTTGTGACTTTCTTGGAGAATACCACTTCCTTTTTAAAATTCACGTACAATATTCATAGCGATAGCTGTGAATATCTGGATATTCAGCTTCAGAGGAAGGAAGAAAATATAGAGTCAAATATATATAGGAAAAAGACTTACTCTAATTCCTTTTTGCATTTTAATAGCTGTCACCCGTACTTCCAAAAAAGGAACTTAGTGAAGGGACAAATGGTCAGACTATCCAGGATTATAAGCAACGATGTGGTTTTTAAAAATGAGATAGACAAACTCATAGACATGTTCTTGGATAGAGGCTACCAACAGAAATTATTAACTGAAATGAAAAACGAAGTAGAGGTTAAAAGGAAACATAACTTTAAACCTATTTTGAGGTTTGGAAAGACAACAAACACAAGTGAAAAAACAAATAATATGAATAAAACAGAGGCATTAATATTACCATTTAGTGTTAATACAAGTACAATAATTAATACAGTAAAAGAAACGTGGGAGAAAGTCTTTAACAGTAAATTGGATAGTATGAATATTTTAGGTAACAGCCCTAGCATTGTATTTAGTAGGGGGAAAAACCTAAAGGAATACTTTGAGAGTAACCTACAATATAGGAATTCAAAAATGAGAAAATGCGGGTTATGTAGAACCTGTAAATTCATTAATGATGGTCCCTATGTTATGATACAAAACTTTAACAGATCCATTAGATGCCCAGGACATGTCAATTGTAACACCAAGATGGTGGTATACTTAGCAACATGTTTATCATGCCTTGCTTACTATGTAGGTAAAACTATAAGGAAGTTAAGAGAGTATATAATGGAACACAATAGAGACATTAAAAACAAGAGGGCAACAAGTTCCCTTATACCTACATAGTACAAGATGCCTGGATTTCAAAAGGTTTATATTTTTTGTAATTGATAGGATCCCAGACAATATTAACAAGGAAGGAGATGTGAACAACTTACTGGAAACGAAGGAATGTTTATGGCAACTCAGACTAAATGCCAGTAATGTACCTGGCATCAATGAGCATATTTCCATGTCTAGTGTTCTAAAATACAAATCATACTGTATTTGTAAGTTTGAAAATTATTACATGAAGAAACTTATGTAGATTAAATTAATTCAAACCAAAATAAAAACAAAAAGAGTATACACACAACAAAAAGTACATAAATTAAATATATACAGTATTTTATTTTATTCATTATTTATTTACATATTTAGGACTCAAAATTTAGAATCAAAACCACGATTGAGTATACATACATATTATTCTTAGTACAAGAAGTCTTTTTATATTTATATTTATATATATTTATATGTTTATATGTATATATTTTAAATGGACACATTTATTAAACATTAATTATACAATTTTGTTATGGATTTTAACATAGGCTGTATTTAGGAATTAGGACTAGCATATTTTAAATTTGAATTTTAATGTTATTATTTTTTATGAAATAATGATTTTATTCATCAATTTTGAGGCGTTATGCTGTTATTTTAACAAATGTAATCAAGAAATGTATTAATTGATGGTTAAAATTACAATTACAATTTAATTGAAGTAGATACGTGATTGGGTAGAGATAGGTTTGAATTGTATAAAATAGAAAAGGTTTCTAACGTTTTTTACTCTGATGAAACCCACGGACTGGCTGGGTGAAAGCGCTTAGTGTGTCATAACAGAATTTGGAATAAACGGTGCTACCAGTTTTACGGATTACTTTTTTTCTATTTTATTAGTATTCAGTGTTCGTATTTTTTTGTCAACAAATGGCTAATATTGTGCATGTTTGGGGCTATGCATGCAGCAAGGGACCATGTAGGTGTATAAACACAGATTTTTAATAGAAATCTTGATGAAATAGTTGCATATAAAATAATTTTTTACCATTTTAAGTCAGACATGTTTGCATTGCTTTTCACTGTAGAATAAACACGAATTCTACAATAATAGTATGGGATTCAGAGAACAATAATATGGAGTCAGCAAATGTTATGTAACAATTTTATGTGTTAAAAATAAAAGGACAGCCAAAAGCTGTGGTTACAGTTTTACATCATGCAACTACAGTTTGTTAACTGAAAAAAAAATAAGTTTAAACTGTCTCATCATAAAAAGCACACAGCATTTGTCCTGTTTCTTTTACATCCTCTGCAAGCGTTTTTGGGAAACTTTGCCTTAAATAGCTAAAATTAAACTTTAGTGAGCATTCTGAGTATGGGAATTGCTACAATACTCTGCTGTCACTAATCTCATTTCTGACACTGGATACCATTTTTTCCATTAGCAATATAGACATATGTCATGTTTATGTGACATCTTTAATAAAACATACCGCAATTTTATTCAGTGGGATATATCTTGAGTTTAATTTAAAGCTCCAGAGAGGAGTTGTCAATGTAAGAGATTTTTATTGAATTGCTTTTCAAGATCTTATGCTATATAGTCTACAAATGTTAGACCTTATTTAATTTCCATATTGCAGTATAGTATTCTGCATCTGTTTGCTACAGGTTGTCAAATAAATGGTGCTATAATTTTGTTTATTACACATTTCTGACTAAGCATGATGCTTTCAGTGAAGGGAATCAGTGTAAAAGGTATACTTTAGACAAAGTTTCTTAAGAGCAGTAGAAACCAACATGTATTTCCAGCTCACGTTCATGCTGATGTATTTGTGCTGCTATGTTGTTTGTTATATTAATCTGCAAGGACCTGTTTTCCTCTGGTAATGAAGGCAGCATGCATCCATAAGGCTACTGTCTTCATTTAAGTAAACAGACATTTAATGATCTCTTAGTTGACATCTTGTGTACCTGAAAAGGAATCCCATAACAGTTTGCCAAATATGAAAGGTTTGAAACTTCTGTTTCTGATGCCACTTGACTAGAACAACTATAACTGACTATGTCAGTCAGCAAAGCCCTTTCATCAGTTTATATAACAGATTTCAGTTAATAATAAGTAATATTTAAGAAAGGGTTTGGGGGGCTACTTCTATATGCACTTTATTATATATTATTACATTTATATCAGTTATAGGCCTCAGTAAGTACACATATCAAATGTACATTGTCAGCCTGCTATCTCATGGCCTTCTTTAATATTTGTGTTTAGCGAATATACCATTCATTTGGTTATATTTGAAAAATTAACTGATCATGTATTGAAATCATAGGTGAAGCTTATGAAGTGTGTCAGATCTATGATTAGGTTGCTGGAATTATTTCATAGGTTCATAGGTTCATAGGTAGGTACTAGGCTATCTGCCCGAAGGCATTTATAAGCCTAGCTGGAATGTGTTGGCTTTTGCCATCCTCTTAGATTAGTTCCCTGTGCCTCTGTCCAGCAGAGCCATTGAAGTGATCCCTGGGGTAAACTTTCTGTTTCCCATCCACTCGTCAAGGTTTCTCTTGAAGAGGGTTAGTGAGGAGCTCTGCTTAATGTAGATTGGAATCTTGTTTCAGAGCATGGGAAGTCTCTGGGACAGGAATCTATCCCTCCAGCATGTCCTATTTATTGTGGTGGTGAGGTTTAGATCCCTGGAGCGTGTGGCTCGAGGGGATATGGTTTTCTTTAGGTGGGGCATATCCATCAATTATGGGTTGGACATTGCCTTGTATGTCAGGCAGAGATTACCTCTGAGTAGGCAGTATGCGACCGAGTACAGCTGGAGTTTCTTCAGTCGAGCTGCATAGGGCATCTGCTTGAGGCCAGTGATCCTCTTGGTGAGGTACTTCTGTGGTCTTTCCAGTTGTTGCAGGTGTCTTGTAAGGTACATCCCGAATGGGGCATTGTACTCTATGATGGTTCTGATGAGTGATGCATAGAGGGGCCCAATGACCTCTTTTGATATGGATGCAAACCCTTTTGTGATTAGTTGGGCCACATAGAAGGATTTTCTAACCACTTTGGCAATGTGATTATCAAAGTTGAGGTTACTATCTACTTGGGTCCCCAGATCCCTTATTACTTCTTCTATATTTAGGGGGCTACCACCTATGTGATAGTTTGTGGGTACTTTGTTTTTTCCAAAGGGGATGACTATGCACTTTTTGGCATTTAGCTTAAGGCCATGGTTTTGACACCAGGTATCTGTCTCAGTGAGACCCTTTTGGAGGATGTCTGTGTGAGCTGGAGAGACAATTATAGCTCCTAGTTTGCAGTCGTCTGCGAACTTGGTCAGCCATAGCCCTCCTGTGCTTGCCTGTACCTCTGAGAAGTATATGAACAGGAGGGGTCCTAGGACTGAGCCCTGGGGAATGCCACTTTTAACCGGTTTAGAGTCAGACCCAGCTCCCGCAACTCTTAGCATGTGGGTTCTGTCCATGAGCCAGTTGGCAACCTACCTCGTGACATAGGGGTTTATGTTCAGGCTGGTGAGCTTGTCTATAATACCTGAGTGGGGAATGGTGTCGAAGGCCTTTGCAAGGTCTAGGTAGGCTGTGTGGACCACCTTTCTCTTGTCTATAGCCTTGGTAATGGTCTCAAAGACACTCACTGGGTTTAGGAGGCATGATCTGCCCTTAACAAAGCCGAACTGGGTAGGGTCCAGTGTTTGGAGATTCCCAATGTCTCTGTTAATGAGATCCATGATGATGCGCTCCATAGCTTTGCAGACCAAGCTAGTCAGGCTTATAGGGTGATAGTTCCTGGGGTCCGTTGTGGCTCCACCTTTGTGGAGCGGAATAACCGTTACTGTGTGCCATTCTGTGAGCACATAGCCTGTGGAGAGGCTGAGTTTAAACACTGTGTTTAGGTGAAGGGTGAGTTCATTTTTGAGCTCATGTAGGATGCAGCCTGGGACACCATCCAGTCCCATTGATGCTGTGTTTTTGGCTTTGGAGAGGGCTATTTTAACCTGAGTGTCTGTGATTTCAGGGGCACTACATTCTTCTGGTATAGTTATGGACCCTTTTGGGGGTGAGAGGTGGGGTGAAGTTTGCACTGAGCTTGTCTGCCAGGATGTTGGCTATATTGGTCAGTTCAGTGTATTTTGTGCCATTCTGCACTAACTCTGAGCAGATCTGAGAATTGCCACTTAGATTCTTGACATAGCTAAAGAATGCCTTATGGTTATCTTTGGAGTCCATGGCAATTTTTCTTTCGAAGCTAGCCTTAGATGATTTTATGAGGGAATGTAGTTTCTTGCTGATACTAATCAGGGATGTCTTCCTTTCTTGGGATTTTACTCTTTTCTGTACTAGTTTCCTTCTTCTGTTGTATAGCCATTTTACGGCAGGGGTCCACCAGACTGGTTTCCTTTTCTTGGAGGACTGAGTCTTGGTTTTGTTTGTGATAGCATGATCCATGCATTCTTGTAGGTGCCCATAGAGTGCATTAGCAAAGGATTTTGCAGCTTGGACAGCATTATCCTTTAGCATGGGGGCTTTGAAACTTCCCACCTCGGTCTTAAGTAACGTCAAGTTTGCTTTTGAAAAGTTTTTCATGGTGGTTTCTTTGACCAGGGGTGGTGGCAGAATGTGGATATTCAGAGTGATTAGTTTATGGTCAGATCTAACCAATGAGGGGTTGATGTCCGGTGTGGAACACCAGTCGCCCATGTTGGTGATGACCAGGTCCAATATGTTGTCACCTCTGGTGGGGGGGTGGGGTTGACCAGTTGATCCAGGGTGTCTGAGTTTATAAATTCTAGGAAATGTTGGGCAAGGGAGTTTATACTTGAGTAGTTCTCCCAGTTAGTGTTTGGGTAATTGAAATCACCCAATATCAGGGTGTTTGGTAGGACCTTTATGTTTCCCAGTGTTTCCAGGAATGTGGAGTGGGGGTCCTGGGACATGGAGGGTGATCTGTAGCAAGCTATAATTTGAATAGCAGTTTTTCCTGTTGTTAATTGCACATGGATGATCTCTAAAGCATCATGCTGTGCCACTAACCTGGAGGTGTGGGTATCCTTGATGAATATGGATACTCCCCCACCTTTTGTATTTCGGTCCGGGTTTTGTGGCCAAAATGTATGGTATGAGTTGTAGCCTGGTAGTGCTGGGGTGCTCTCTGGAGCCTTAAACCAGGTTTCTGTTACTGCACATATATTGATTTTCTCCATACTGAGGAGTGCCTCGAGTGCGTACATTTTGAGGTTTAGACTTCTGGTATTGAGTAGCATTACCCTCAGTTTTTTGTTACTTGTGCTATTTACAGTGGTGGGTTTGTCTTTTGAGCCTTGCCTAAGACATGCACTATGGGGGTGGCAAGACCCTTGGCCAGTATTCGAAAGCCTAAGGGTGACAGGTTCAAGGTGTCTCTGGCGAAGCAGCGTGGCGTATCGAGCATGTCATCCCAGGCTGACAGACAGTGGATCTCCTTTGAATAACACCAGAAGCTTAGCCAGTTGTTGAAATTGATAATTTTTTCTCTATACCATGGTATCGTTTTTGGTGAGGGCAGGATGCTACTCAGGGTCAGGGTCATACCAGCCTGGACTATGTGATCAGAGAGCTCCTCCATGTCTCTTTTCATGTAGTCCAGGGAGGTATGGCTCAGGTCATTCACACCAACATGGACAATGACAGAGTCATATTTGTACTTGTTCTGGAGTGACCTGAGTGCTTGTGTTATGTGGCGGATCCTGGCACCTGACAGGCAGCTAACATTAACCTTCTCCTTGTTCAGTCTAGTGAGCGGGGCGTCAGTGTGCCTGACTATAGAGTCACCTATTACTAGTGTGTTGAGTATGTTATTTTGCCTTAAGGGCTGTGATTGCGTGGCACGCTGGTTTTGTAAGGTATGTGTTTCATGGTTTGTGTTGGAGGGTGGAGGTTGCTTGGATGTCTGCTTTGGAGGTCTCTGTTGCTTTTGCAGATTTTTATTTAGCGCCTTTGAGTATGTTTTCGTGTATTTATGTGTGTTTTTTGCCAGTGCTGGTTTCATAGGTCTATGTGAGACTGGTGGTGTGATGCAAGTAATTCCCTTCTCCTCTTGTCTGCCTGGTCCAGTCTTGGGTTGAGAGAGCTTAGCCTCCAGTTTGGCTGTATAATTGCATCTCTCGTATGTATTAGTGTTTGGTGGAAGGAGGAGAGGGTTGTCTGTGTACATGAGGCAATTGTAACATTGCCGCAAAATGCTCATTTTCACCATTTGGTCCAGAGAGTACACCTCAAACGGCCCTTTGGACATGCCGGGATAGGTACAGTGAACTGTTTTACTAATTGGCTGGTAAGGTTGAATAGAGAGCCTTGTCCTTATCTACAGTATAGGGGGGGTCTAGTGCTAAGGGTTATTAGTGCTTGCTATGTGTTTTTAGCAAGTGTCAGGCTGAGAAGTGAATGGTTTGAGCGCTTAAGTTGAAAGTTTGTCTAGTTCCAATGGAAAAATTGAAGAGTAGACTTTGTGTAGCCGGGAATAGTTATACCCTAGCTAACCAACACTTTCTGGTGCATACAACCGTGCAGATGTGGGTTTTGTGCAATGTTCTGGTGGAAGAAGTAAGCTCAATACTGCTGGACTCCTCAATATTTCTCCTATATACAGGTATCTGGCTTAGTTAATCAAGTCAACGATTAGGGTAGACAATGTTCATAGGAGACAGTCTATCAGTTAGTGTAGGCAATTAAGGCTATGAGCTCTTAACTCATTACATCCGAGTGATGCCTCCAGGTGCATCTGCAGTTAACTTCTACTGAGGCTTCTAGGCATTAAATATTGCTTATTCATGTTTGCATCAATAATTCCAAAACCATGCTATGTACAAGGTTTTAAAAGATTTCAACTTAAACTTACACAACAGCAAAATCAACTACATTAATATTTGACCTCTGTCTAGTGCAGGTAAATAGATATTAACTGTTGTTTCTATGACATGAATTTATACAGGTATAATTTTCACATTTTTCTAAGTATCTCAACAACCAAGGTACACAGACAGAACTCCTTAGCCTTATATGAGTGTTCTCAGCTAGATTAATATAATGCTGCTGACAGTATGTGTTTAACTTGAGTGGTTGCTGAGATATTGTAAGTAGTTTACAAAATATTACAAATGTAATAGCTACTGTGTTTAATGTGACTTACAAAATTCAGTTTAAGACCTAGAACCTAAAGAATACTACCACTATAAAAATAGTTTGTGCTGAAGAGTTTGCCATTTATACTTCTTTCATAACTCCTGTGGTTCTAGAGATGTGAACATTTGTTTGAAAAGCGATGCACTCTCTCGATGCACTCCTAAAAATGGAGAACATCGATATCTGTGCAGTAACTGAGACCTGGTTCAAAGCTCCAGAGAGCACCCCTGCAATACCAGGCTATAACTTTTACCACACTTTTCTGCCACCAAACCAGGACCAAAACACTAAAGGTGGAGGAGTATCCATAGTCACCAAGGATATTCACAACACCAGGCTAGTTGCCCAACACAATACGTCTGAAATTCTCCAGGTGCAACTAACACTAGGTAAGACTGCAATCCAAATTGTAGCTTGCTACAGATCCCCCACCATGCCCCAAGATTCTCACTACACCTTTCTAAACATACTGGAAAATATTAAGTTACAACCAAACACCCTAATCCTGGGTGATTTCAACTACCCTGCCATTAACTGGAAACCTACTCCTGTACCAACACCTTTGCCCAACGGTTCTTGGAATTCATAAATTCCAATGCTCTGGATCAACTAATCCTTAGTCCCACCAGGGGCTCCAATATCCTAGACCTGGTCATTACCAACATGGGAAATTGATGCTCCACACCTAAGGTCACCCCCTCGTTGGTTAGGTCTGACCATAAGCTAATCACTCTTGACATCCACATCCCAACCCCACCCCCCAGTAAGGAAACCTCCGTAATAAACTTCTCTAAAGCCAACTTCATGCTACTCAAGTCAGAAGTGACAAACTTCATGACACCCATGTAGACGGGAACTGAAAGTCTGACTGCTGAATCTAACGCTAAGGCACTGTACCAGCACATCCACTCCTGCATGAATTGTGCCATCCCCAATAGAACCAAGACGCTCTACTCCAAAGAAAGGAAGCCAATCTGGTGGTCCCTTGCCATAAACAAACTTTACAACAAAAGGAAGAAACTGTTGCAGAAAAGAGGAAAATCCCAGGATGCAAAAAAACTCCTTTACTAGCCTCAGTAAGAAGCTGAGATCCCTCATAAAATCCTCCCAAGCTAGTTATGAAAATACAGTTGCCAAAGATTCCAAAAACAACCACAAGGCATTCTATAGCTATGTCAAAAATCTAAATGTCAATGCTCAGATCTGCTCTGAGCTACAACAGAATGGCATTAAATATATTGATCCCAAGGATATTGCCAATATCCTGGTAGATCGATTCAGTGCAAACTTCACTCCCTCTCACCCCCTAAAGGGCCCATCTCAATACCAAAAGATTGCCAAATTCTGGTAGTAGCAGCCACACAGGTAAAAAATTTACTCTCCAAAGCTAAGAATACAGCATCCATGGGACCAGATGACATCCCAGGCTGTGTACTACTTGAATTACAAAATGAACTGGCACCTCACCTAAGTGTCATGTTTAATCATGGCTTCACCTCAGGCTTCATCCCCAATGAGTGGCACACAGCTACAGTTATCCCACTCCACAAGCGGGGGATCCACCTTGGATCCCAGGAACTACCGCCCCATCAGTCTGACGAGCCTAATCTGCAAGGCCATAGAACGTATTATCATGGAACTTATAAACAAAGACATTGGCAACCTTCAAACACTGGACCCCAGGCAGTTTGGGTTCGTGAAGGGACAATTCTGTCTCCTGAACCTGATTGACTTCTTTGAATCAGTCTCCAGAGCTGTGGACAAGGGTAAGGTGGTCCACACAGCCTATCTGGACCTTGCCAAATCCTTCGACACCATCCCCACTTAGGATTCATAGATAAACTTACTAAGTTGGGCATTAATCCCTATGTTACTTGATGGGTTGCCAACTGGCTTACTGACAGAATCCACAGTGTAAAAGTAGCCGACTCCAAATCCAGCTCCAGACAAGTGACAAGTGGAGTACCTCAGGGTTCAATCCTGGGACCACTCTTGCTTGGTATCTACTTCTCTGAAGTACAGGCCAACACTAAGGAACTCTGACTAACAAAGTTTGCAGATGACTGCAAATTGGGAGCCATTATTGAATTCCCAAATGATGTGGATATTCTACAAAAGGGCCATACAGAAACAGATGTTTGGTGCCAGAGCCATGGGCTCAAGCTCAATGTCAAGAAATGTATAGTTATCCCCTTTGGGAAAAAACATGTACCCGTGAATTACCACATAGGTGGCAGTACACTAAACACTGAAAGTGTGATAAGATACTTAGGGACACAGGTGGACAGTGGTGTCACCTTTGATAACCACATCACCACAACAGTCAGGAAATCTTTCTATGTGGCACACCTCATCACTAAGGGCTTTTCATCCAGAAAAAAGGAGGTCATTGTCCCACTGTACTCATCCCTCATTAGACCCATTATAGAATATAATGCCCCATTTGGTATGTACCTCTTAAGACATCTGCAACAACTGGAAAGGCCACAGAAATACCTCACTATAAGAATCACAGGCCTAAAACAGATGCCATATGCTGACCGTCTAAAAAAAACTCCACCTATACTCTGTCGCATATTGTCTACTCAGAAGCAATCTCTGCTTAACATACAAGGCCATGTCAAACCCAGAGCTGTTGGATATGCTACACTTAAAGAAATCCCAATCCCTCAGAGACACATGCTCCAGGAATCTAAACCTTGTCATCACAATGAACAAAACATGCTGGAGGGATAGGTTCCTGACCCAGAGACTCCCCAGACTCTGCAATAGACTGCCCATAAATGTCAAGCAGCCTCTCTGGCCCTCTTCAAAAGGAACCTTGATGACTGGATGGGAGATAGGAAATTCACCCCGGTGATCACGTCAGTCGTCCTGCTAGACAGGGGTCCAGGGAAGTAAATACTGTGGGAAGAAATAGCCAGGGAATTGTTATGGCTAGGCTTGTATAGGCCCTAGGGCCGATAGCCAAGTATCAACCTATGAACCTATGAACCTATGTGAGGATAGAATTTGATTTTGTCAAAAAGCTTAGGCTCCGCTCATTGGAAGTTACTGTGCAACCTTCCTGAGTGCCATTGGAGTGAATGATTTAATTAACTTCTTCCTGTAGTCCAAGGTTTGAATCATTCAACCTCCATTTGCCTATTGTGCGACACTGAGATAGTCACTTAACTAGATAGTTCTCCTGTATTGTAGAGGAGATTAGTCCAACAAGATCAGTCTACCACCTGGTTAGACAAACAGAAGAATACATAAAATGTTCTGGAATAGATTATCTCCTTAGCCCCATCAAATGTTTCACTCACTGAACTGATACTTAACACAGGAAAAGAAAATTTCTCATTCTGCTGTTGGAAATCAATTAAAATCTGAAAACTGAAGCATTTTCATTTACCAGCTATACAAAAACATTTAATGCCTTTGTCTTCATAAGAACTCTTAAAATTTTAACTGGACGAGTTTGGACATTCTTAGACTGGATACATGCATTCACAATTTCACCAACACGTTCTGTTCAACACATATTTCTATGGTCCCACTGAAGTGTTAATAAAGAGATGTAAGCATCTTTTGTGGTTCAACAAGGAAATTAGATACTTAATATGATGTGTTCAATATCTATATAAAACTCCCAAGTTATTTTTTTCAAAATGCAAAGAGCCAAGAAACAAAGTGATATCATTACTAGATACAACAAAAAGATGCACACTCTTACTTCTCAGCCTTACTAGCAAATTAGCCCCAGATAGTTATGGAATAGCATAAACAGACCTATATAATTTTGACAGAATTTAGGTATCAAACTCTTCTATTCAGGATTCCCAACTTAAAAAGCAAAACCAGGTTATACCTTTTTTATTATTTTGAACACAAAAAACAATTATGCCAAAACCTAAAAAATGATAAACTCTTCTCAGTCTTTTCCCTGTGGCTTTTCATCACTTCTTGGCATCTATTTTTTCTTTTTAAAGAAGCTGTTTGTTTTGGATGATCTACTTGTAGAGAATCTCAGAGTTTATGCAAGTGAAATAACCTATTAATCACCACCCTCATAAATTCCTTGATTCAGGAGCAGCATATTCTCTCAGGCCTGGAAAAGTGTCCTGAGTGTGCTACTCTAAAAAGAAGCATTAGCCTTTATCACCAATAATTAATAATTTGCCATATTATTACCTGTATCAAAAATGCTTGAAACAGACATACACACAGCTTCAATATACCTCACCAATATAAGGATTCTTACAACTTATTTATTTATACTGTCAACACTTAGGAGGACTGATTTTTCTGCTCCTTTTTAGCTACAACCAGAGCTCACACAGTATTAATAAAATAAAGCAGAACTGTAGAATACAATGAAGTTATAACAGAGTTCCATATACGGTAGTATTGCAAAAGAATACAATGGAGTAATAAGAACATACTGTATAGAAGAGTACTGCAGAATAAAACAGAGTTACAAAAATATTAGATAGGCTTCAGAGTTGGACAATTCTACAATAGTACAATATGTTTGTTAAGTAGTAGCCAAATTGTTTATCTTGTTATGTACAATATTTACAGTATATACTGCAAACAGAAGGGTTCCAACTGAGGATGCAGTAACCATTGCTTCTAAAGCATTTACAAATGCTGATATGCATGTATCTATATATATATATATATATATATATATATATATATATATATATATATATGTATATATTTATTTATTTTTTTTGTGTCCTACTATCAGGGACAGATCTTGAGAGTACCTTTCCACCTATTGCAGTTTTGAACTGACGGCATTATCAATATGATGTAATCTTCGGTACTCCTTAAAGAGTAAGCCAGTTCTCTCATGCAAAATTTTCTTCTAAGTGGAAGGCAGTATCCTAAGTTTAAGATTTTATATAATAGGAAACTGAGAAGATGTGAGGCTCTGCCTGCCCCTGTCAGCCATGCAATTCTCTATGTAAGGATACATTGGCGAGCATGTGAATCTGTAATCTTTGTTTTGGCTATTTGAAGATTATGAGTATTAATTCCTGAGTACAGAGTTAATAGGTATAGACAGTATACCCACTGAGGGAGGAAAATTTTTTTGGCTATTAATGTCCTAGCCAATGGAAACTGGATATTTTATATCATACCTTGACTAGGGATAATACCTCATTTATTATACAAATAGTATGGACTATAAGAGTTAAAGATGGGTCAAGAGTAAGTTTGAGATATCTGTATTCTAAGACATTTGAAATAGCATTACCCTGTAGGTCCTGGATGGCTATAGCTGGAGGTGGACAGATTTTCTGAGAGAGGCAAAAATCATTATGTTAATTTTTGGGGACTATTGCTAAGCAGAGTGTTAGGGTAACACCATTGACAAAGGTAAGAGAATAATTTTTGTTGTTTAAACTGTACACATAATTACAGTCTGCTTGACTTAAGGAGTAGTCTATTATCTGCATATAATATAATATAATATAATATAATATAATATAATATAATATAATATAATATAATATAGCATAATATAACAATATAATATAATATAGTATAATATATAATATAATATAACATAACATAACATAATATAATATAATATAGTATAATATAATATAATATAATATAATATAATATAATATAATATAATATAATATAATATAATATAACATAACATAACATAACATAACATAACATAACAAACATAATACAATATAATATAATATAACATAACATAACATAACATAACATAATATAATATAATATAATATAATATAATATAATATAATATAATATAATATAATATAATATAATATAATATATAATATAACATAATATAATATAATATAATATAATATAATATAATATAATATAATATAATATAATATATAATATAATATAATATAACATAACATAACATAATATAATATAATATAATATAATATAATATAATATAATACAATATCCTTACACAGAAGGTCCTAAGTAATACCATTGATAAAGAGAGAAAAGAGTAAGGGGCCAAGAACAGACCCTTATATGGTACCAGCATTGATGACTCCAGTGTCTGAGTATTAATTATTGAAGTACACTTTGAAGATTCAGTTGGAAAGATCATGTTGAAGCCAATACCTCAAAAGCTGAGTCCTCTAAGTTTATAGATTGTCTGAAATGTCCATATCATGCCCATGTCATACCAACAAAGAAGGATTTTCTCTTGCCTCCACCAAAATTGAGTTAGTAACCCACACTAAGCTGTTAGATGTAATCATTGATGAAAACCTCAAATTCGATCTCCATATTCAAAACAATATATGCAAGACCCACAAAAAACTGGGACTACTTTACAGGCATAATAAGTTCCCCTCTCTCCCTTCTAAACAAGCATTAGCACTAACTTACCTTGTGCCTTCACTAACATATGGTGCTCCTTTATTAATTAACCTGCAGTCTTCCTTGAAAGCTAAATTAGAAACATGCTATAACAAGATTGCCAAATTTGCCACAAATAGCTGCCATTCTACTCATCACTGTATTGCCCTAAAACAATTACAATGGCTTCAACTCCCCCACTACCTACTCCTCCTCCAGCTCACAACCACTCATAAACTGATATATAAGCCCCATGACTGTACTGCACTCAGCTCCCTATTTATCCCTTACAATCCAGCTCGGCCTCTACATTCTGAACACCAGTGCCTTCTCCAAATGCACAAACCCAAACAAACTACCTGCAGGTCAATTATTATACTCATGGACTATTTCCAAAACTTGGAATAATCTTCCAGCATCTATCCACTTACAACCAATACTTTCTAACTTCAAAAGTGCATTGCACAATCATTTCCTCTCCAAGTGGATATGTAACTGTTCAATTCCTACCTCAGACATTACTTAACTTAATCTACTAATTAAACCCTGAATCTGTCATTCCAGTTCTTCCTCATAATTTTTGTTTTTATTTTAAATTCCTAATGAACTTTATTACCCTACTGTCCCCTCCTGATATCACTTACCTCCTCTCTCCTCTTTCCCACTTTTCCATCCTGATTCCCACTTTCCTTCTTCTTTACTAATCTTATCCCTCTCCTATCTTTTATTGTCCTTTAACTTCTACTTTTCCCCTTATACCTCTCTTTCTTTTGTTTCTCCTTTACCTATTCCCCTTCTTCCTTCCCTGCCCCATGCCATTAGTAACTCATACCTATATTCCTTTCTAATTAACTTACATTCACATTCTTCTATTACCAAATCTAAATAATGCCTCATATTTTATACTTTTCTTCTTCTGCATATCAATGTTTAATTTTTAAATCACTGCAATATTCTGTTTACTATTTTTAAGTTCTATTGTGCTTTTTTTCTATTATTATATCTAACCTTCCTTTTAATACTTTGTTTATTCAGTCATATATCATTCTATGTAATTTTATAAACTTATTTGTAATTCTATATATTTTATAAACTTTTTGTATTTCTGTGTATTTTGTTGTTACATTGGAGCTTTTCTCCCTGGGCCTCCACTGAAAATGGGCTAGTCTGGCTCAGTGGATTTCCCGGGAAACAAATGGCAATAAATAAATAAATAAAGTAAAGTTATTTTGCAAAGTGTGGTCAACGTACTGCCATTTCAAAAAGTTTCTTGTGCTGTGTACATTTATTCACAGAGTGCCACCATTTCAAAGGGTTTCTTACACTGTATAGAGTTATTTTGCAAAGTACAGCCATTTTGAAAAGTTTCTCATGTTATATACAGTTCATTTGTGAAATGCAGGCATTTCAAAGTGTTTCTTACACTGATAAATGGTGGTTTTGCAAAGTACAGTGATTTTAAATTGTTCTTGTGCTATGGAGAGTTATTTAGCAAAGCACATTTGTTTTAAACAGTCTGTTGTGCTATTGAGCATAATTACAAGTTCTGGCATAAACTTATGTATGTGTGAGTATGTCCATACATAATTTCAAGCACCATTACTACTGTGTGTGGATATGGCAGAGGCATTTTGCAGACCCAGTCCACCTGTGTTTCATCATAATATTGCAGAGAACTGGAGAGTATTTGAGCAGGAATATGACATTTTCATACAACCAGCTTTTCTGATAATGATGCACATTCCATGGCATTTATTTTGCTTAAATTAATGGGATCAAAACCATTGAAAGAAAGCATTCATTTGTGTATGCATCAGCAGTATATGCAGGAGAGGGGGAAACCACCATATTGTTGTACCGGCAGAATCAAGAGAGGACCCTGAGTGCTTGAACATAAATTTAGAGAAATTTGTAACCCCCAGACAAATGTTACATTGGAGCGGCACCTATTTTATACAAGAGACCAAAAGCTAGGAGAAACTTTTGCAGCTTATATCACAATGACTTGAGAAATAAAGCTAAAATGTGCAGATCTGGTGATTTGAAAGATGAGTTGATAAAAGACAGGCTTGTATGTGGTGTTAATAATGCTGCAGTGAAAAGGGTTTTGCTTTGTGTGAGTGATTTAATGTTGAGCAAAGCTACGGAGATCTGTGAAATCCATAAGCTTACAGAAAGGCACACAAGTATGCTTGCAATTGATGAGTATGATTTCAGCAGCTTCTAGAGCAAGTGCAGACAGCATGCAGCGCGTGGTTATCAGAAACAGGCCTAATCACATGGCAGATGCAGCCCCTGCAGGTTTTCCAGGGAGGACCCATAAATCTCCAGCAAGTTCTAAGACTAGCTCAGCAAATCAGACATGCTCAGTGCAGTATAAGGGTGAGTCAGCAAAACCCAAGTCATGTTTTATTGTTAACTGTCATAATTGTGGTGCCAGTCATGAGTCTAAAAGAGAGAAGTGCTTAGCATTTGATCAACAATGCCACAAGTGTAAAATTGGAACCACTTTCAAAGGTTTTGTAAATCAAGCAAGCCTCATTCAGTTATTAAGCAAGGTCACTCAAAAAAGCAAGCTAATCATGTAGAAAGCTGCAACCCTACTTTCTATAGAGATGATGTATCAGTGGTCGGTCTAAGGGTTAATGCAGTAAATTTGTTGGCAAAGAACATTGTTTTGTACTGTCCTGATCAATGGTAAACCCACAGAGCTTAAAGCAGACACTGGTTCAAAGTATAATATTATGTCGGCAGAAACATTTTCTAGAGTAAGAGCTGGTGAACAACTTAATTTGGATAATTGTGAGAAGCTTGTTGCTTATGGAGGTGAAGAGATTCAAACCAAAGGCTCAGTAGTGCTTTCATGCTATTCGGCTGAGAACAGTTATAGCTTGCAATTCTATGTAGTCAGAAGATCTGTGTAGTCATTATTAGGTCTCAGAGACAGTTTAAGAATGAAACTGCTTTCTTTTACCAAAGAAGTCCATCATGTAAGCACATGTCCTAGCTCCAGTCTCACCAATGCTATTTTCTCAGAGTATGCTGATGTTTTCAATGACAAGCTAGACAAACTTCCAGATGTGTACTTAATGAAAGTAGACCCAGAGGTCAGTCCAGTGGTCAGACCAGTGAGGAGATTTCTGATAGCTATGCAGGGCAAAGTCAAGGTCCAGTTAGATAAGATGGTGCAGCAAGGTGGGATTTGTCCAGTCACAAAACCAACTGAGTGGATGTCTTCCATGGTAGTTGCTCATAAGAAAAGCTCAGATGAAATCAGAATATGCATTGACCCAAGAGACTTGAACAAAGCCTTAAAGAGTCCCCACCATCCTATGCATACAGTCGAGAAGGTTGCCACCCTCATGTCAAGTGCCATTGTTTTTTTTTTCCTTGGATGCAAAGAGTTATTTTGGCAAGTAATGCTTGATTACAAATCTTCACTACTGACTACATTCATTTCTCCATTTGGTAGATAAAGATTTTTCAGAATGCCTTTTGGAATAAATTCTGCCAGGGAAGACTTTCAGTGTGCAATGGAGCAAATTTTTTCGGGTTATCCATGTGCTATAATACTGGATGATTTACTAGTTGGAGGCAAGTGCATTGTCATCCCTTTTAGTAAAATCTCTATACCCATGAACTACCATATAGGCAGTAGTCTACTTAACACTGAAAGTATGATAAGAGACATTGGAACACAGGTGGACAGTAGTCTCTCCTTTGATAATCACATCACCACAGTAATCAGGAAATCCTTCTACGTGGCACACCTCATCACAAAAGGTTTCTCATCCAGGAAAAAAGAGATCATTGTTCCCCTCTACTCATCACTCATTAGATCCATTATAGAGTACAACACCCCTTTTGGTATGTACCTCACAAGACATCTACAACAACTGGAAAGGCCACAGAAATACCTCACAAAGAGGATTACTGGCCTCAAACAGATTCCCTATGCAGACCGTCTCAAAAAACTCCAGCTTTACTCTGTCACATATCGCCTACTCAGAGGCGATCTCTGCCTAACATACAAAGCTATGTTAAACCCAGAGCTGTTGGACATACTCCACTTAAAGAAATCCCAATCCCTCTGAGCTACACGCTCTAGGGACCTAAACCTTGTCACTACAATAAACAGAACATGCTGGAGGGATAGATTCCTGTCCCAGAGACTTCCCATTCTCTGGAACAAACTACCTATCTATATCAAACAAAGCACCTCATTAGCATTCTTCAAGAAAAATCTTGATGATTGGATGGAAGATAGGAAATTCACCCCGGGGATCATTTCTGTGGCTCTGCTTGACGGGGGTACAGGAAAATAATTTTCTTGGGTGGCAAAAGCCAGGGTACGGTTTGGCTAGGCTTATATAGGCCCTAGGGCCAATAGCCTAGTACCTACCTATGAACCTATAATGGAGAAGCAAACATGACAGAAACCTCAGGAAAGTTCTGGACAGAACACATGAAACGAACTTAAAGCTCAGTCCTCTGAAATGTAAATTCAGGCTACCAGAAGTTACTTATGTAGGTCATTTATTTACCAGTACAGTCCTATAACAGATCCATCCAAACAAGCAGCCATTCATGAGATGCCAGCTCTAGACAATGACCAAGCCTTAACAGTGTTCCCTTGGTATGGTTAACTATTTGGGCAAGTTAATACCTGACTTTAGTGAGTTATCAGCACCTTTAAGAGAGCTGACATGCCAAATTGTTGCCTGGTCATGGTTGGAACAGCACCAGAGAGCATTTGATAACCTCTAACAGCTAATAGTCAATCCACCTACATTGAAATACTGTGATGTCCACAAACCAGCAATTCTTTCCTGTGATGCTTCAAAGTTTGGTCTTGGTGCAGTTATTCTTCAAGAGAGCAGACCAGTTGCCTAAGCATCTAGAACTCTTACTCAAACTGAAATGCAGTAGGCTCAAATTGAGGAGGAACTATTGGCAATTGTGTTTGCATGTTCGAAGCTCTATGATTATATTTATGGCCGAGCTATCCAGATCAAGACTGATCATCAACCTTTAGTAACTATTTTAAAGAAGCCTATGTATACAGTACCAGCAAGACTGCAAAGAATGATGCTTAGATTACAAAAATACAACTTCAAAATGGTCTATACAAAAGGCAAAATTCTTTATCTGGTTGATATGTTATCCAGATCACCCAGAAATACCACAGAACAGTTTGATGCAGAGAATTTTGACTTTGATGTCATGGAAGTGCGTAATTTTTCTACCATGAGACTTGATGAGCTAAGAGATCATACAAAGACTGATCCAATTTTGTAAAAGCTCAACCACAGAGATGAGATGCTGATGGAAGATGGTATTATTTTCAGAGGTCCTAAAGTTATTGTTCCTACTTCCTTACAACATGAATACATTCAGATTTTGCATCATGGCCACCAAGGTTCTGAAGCTACCAAAAGAAGGGCGAGAGGACTAGTATTTTGGCCTTCTCTGTCAAAAGGCATTGATAAAGTGCTTTCATCTTGTTCAGTATGCAATACTACTAAACTGCATTTGCAAAAACAGCCACTTTGGCTAAGCCAGATTCCTGAACTACTTTGGTCAACAGTAGCCACTGACATATTTGAGTGGAACAATGAGCATTACTTAGTGCTGGTAGACTCTTCTTCGAACTGGTTTGAGATCGATTTGCTATCTAACCTAACATCCAGTACTGTTATTATTGAGTTGAAACATCATTTCTCAGTCCATGGTAGTCCACACAAAGTTATTCCTGACAACAGTACCCAGTTTACCAGTCACTTATTACAGAAATTTGCAAAAGAGTGGTACTTTATCCATATTACTAGCAGTCTGGAATACCCACAGTCAAATGGCCTGGCTGAACATGCAGTACAGAGTGCAAAGCAATTACTAGAGAGGTCAAAGCATAGCAATACCCATATCTTCTTGAATTTACTTAATCTCAGAAATGTACCCCATGACAACCTACTTAGCTCGCCTGCTCAGAGACTTCTTTCTAGGTTAACCAGAACAACCTTACCTATCAGTTCTAGTTTGTTGGTGCCTAATTCTAAAAACAACAGAGCAATCAAAATCCAACTATTTTAGAATCATTCCTTTCAGACGTCCAGCTATGATAAAACAAGCAGATTTCTTCATCCGTTGAAAGAAGGAGAGACAGTGAGGATGGAAACCGTGAAAGGCTTTGCTTGAATTGGTCAAGTGAGAGGTATATGTGCTGAGCTGAGATCCTACTTAGTGGAATGTGAGGGTATAGAATACAGGAGAAACTGCAGGCATCTTTTTCCAGTGTCTGAATTGATATTGCAGCATCGTACCGGTGATATGGACTCTAGATTTTAGAGCAACCCAGACAATGTTCCTGTTGAAGAAAATGTCTCAGTACCTATTCCCACTCCTGATGATGTCCCAGATGTCCCTAAAGTTGAACATTCCTTAAAGACAGTACCCGCTGCTAGTTCCAGTTCCAATTTTTATGTTACACGAGCAGGTCGCATTTCTAGACCTAGTGTAAAATACACAGCGGTCTGGGCATGATTGTTTTATTTGTGTTTAGTTTTGTATGTTTGCATGTCAAAGACTTAGTTCTGTATAATTGCATGTCAAAGGATCATTTCTGTGTAATTGCATGTCAATGAATGCTGTCATTTTAGTGTATGACCTATTTCTCAAAGAGGGAGGATGTAGAACAGAGTGTATGTTATAACTTTAAGAAGGATTTCCAGATGTAAGCACATGCATATAACTAGTGAGAACGTGCAGACAGCAGTGCCATTTTGAGAGAACAGCCAGAGTGTTAACATGTATGAGTGCAGTATCAGTCTGGTTGTAAGTTTATTTAAGCTTAAATTACTAAGCCTTAATCCTGATGTGTTTGTATATAATAAAGCTGCTTGAACCAAACCCACAACTGTTTGTCTGTTTTATCCTGACCGGACAAACGACGCTAACATCTCCCATAGTCTTTATATGGCAATGTAATACATGAATCTGAACAATCCACACAGGTTACATTTCTTACAACAGCAGTATACAACTTCATTAGACAAATGTCTGTAGCATCTGGTCTAAGCAATCTATGTAGGATGCCCATAAAAGGGTAATCTTATATTCATTTTACCATCTCAGTTTCATCTTCATTTAAACCTGAAAAATTTATTCTGGTATATTTCAGCAGTTTGAGGAACAGAGGAGGATAGTGGCTTCTAACACCATATGATAGTTGCCCTAGCTACCATTACTATGACTACAAAATGTGTACAGTATGGTTTTGCATAAAATGCAAGTCAAATGAAGGAAAGTATCTAGTTTTGTCATACTGTTCAGATCTTTTTTAATGTCTGCCTATACTTTATCTCCAGTTGCCTCCAATGTTTTTGTAAAACTGGAAATCCTTAAATATATGGTCTCACATTCTCAGTAAACCATCACTTCCAACTTAAAGCTGATGCTACTGGATAAAACTTAGCCATCCATTGCAGTGTTTAACATAAACAACATAAATCAACATCACCCCCTTTTCCCTGTTTTTTCATGGGGTTAGAGTGTTACATCCACATAGACCATCACCTAGAGCTAATGTTAACACTGTCGGGGTGACTAGCCCTGCAATTTAAATACTCTCAAATAAAATTTGACTTCAAAGGGCTGCATCATACCTTTCAACCTGCAGACACTGAAAATAAAAACAATAAAAACCCTTGAAAAATAGGAGCAAATAGGAACAACTAGCTAAAAATATGGACATCTAATTAACATAAAATGAAATACCAAACAGCACATAACTCTTCCTACTTCCAGTAGGAGTGTGGCATACTACTCGGAAACATGTTGAAAAAATAGAGATTGACAAAAATAAAGGAAAAATGTAAGCACATTATCAAAGAGACTGTGTAAAACATGTACATGTAAATGAACTGCATCTCAAAATTCTACCACACAAGGACATTTATTTTTGCTTCAGAAAAGGGGAGTTGCAAAATATGGTCCCACTTTCTTTAAATTATTGTTCCACTATTTTGTTGGTCACGTAGACTAGACAGCTTCAAAAAATTACATGTGATGAAGGGGACTCAGAAAATTATGTGAAGGGATAAATTGCGCTTGAGAATAGGGACATACCTGCAAAATTAAACATACTAAATGAGGCCTGAAACATACCTCCAAAATTGGGACAGTTGAAAGGTTTGGGTTGCATTTATTTTATACTAGCTAACCAATGTCCTTTGCAGCCTCTTATCAACCAGCATTTGTCTTGCATCAAAGTATCCAGATAAGTAAGTCCCAAGATACAAGAAATAATCACTTTAATTTATTAAAAATAAAAATCTGGTAAAGTGTTTTTATCTTAGAACACTTTTCATAAAGACTTCATCAGAATCTCTTGTGTAATCCATCACTTCCTCATTTAAAAGAATGGGTCACATGAGAAAAATATCAGCTGATGCTAGGTGAATGTCCTTCGAAACTGTTTAAAGGTACAAGCTTAAGTGAAAAAAAATAATTAAAATATATTATTTACATGTAAAATGAGAATATTGTGTCATAAAACACTGTTTGTTGCTAAAATGTTGCAAAACACATGATAATTAACCCTGTTTGTTGCTAATCAATGGATTGTGTAAATTAAAAACTTAACACATTTAAAAGTAATTGAAAAGTGTATATACTGACCAGATAAATAGCAAGTATTTATTATACATGGGTTACAACTTTGCAGCTCTTAATCTAAGACCACTGATAACCAAAATTTGTGATCATTTAACCTAGGTGGATTAGTTGCCTTTAAGAGCAGTTGTCAATACAAGTGTCTGTAGGTTATAGTGTCCTCCCACTTACTCCCTCTAGAAATCTTTTCACAATTGTCTATTACAAAAAAAAATAGATTTTTTTTAAATTTGCACACTAGGTAGAATGTTTGTAAAGGATGTTTCAATCTATGGTTACTTTATACTACAGAAAGGCTTTCTCTGCATCTGCAAGAAGTACCAAAGAGTATTTGTCTGTCCGTTTCACTTCCTTCCAGTAAGCAACACAGAGTATATTACCAGATAGAATACCCCAAATACAAAACCAGCATGGTTAGCATCTATGAGGTTTTATATGGTTTAATCAAATTATCCATATTATCACATCATAAATAACTTGCAATCTGTACTGGGAAGGGTAATTGGATGATAACTGTCAGCAAAATAAAAGCTTTCTACCCACATTCAGTGTAGGATCAAATGTAAATGATTCTGAGAAGGTGGGCATTCATGCTAAGTTATACTTCTGCACAGGCCTTCAAAATCAGACATATAACTTGAGGAATTAACTTCTTATACAGCACTGGGAGTAAACCATTTGCCACCAGTATTTGCAATGTTTTCCTCAAGTCTAATTATTAATTTTATACAAGGTGAGGATAGTGAACATTGTGTCTGTAAGTCTCCATCTAAAAAATCCTCAGTTTCAAAGTTAGTATTCCCCTGATAGAACTTGCTACAATGACTCCTCATAATTTCAGTAGTATGGAAGGAATGTTGTAGGTCAGCCAATGCAAGGATATTCTATATTGCTTACCAGTCATTTGCATTTACCTGGCAATCAGCTGCACACCTTTGGGAAAAGTTTACTGTACAGAACCCTCAAGTAGTCCAAGACTATTTCAGTTTTGATACTAATGATGCTTTGAATATCATCCTTTATTTTCTGCAACTGGGTCCAACCTTTCTTACCATAGACAGGATGGATTAATGTTCCCTGAACCAGATATATTATACCTCCCGGCAAAGCCCATCATCACATGTGATACTATCTAGTGTCTGTAGTATAGGAAAGCCTTGATAAAAAAAGAAAGGAATCACCCACTTTTTTACCTGAAATGCAAACCAAGGATATGATGAGATCATATGCCTATCATGTTAGCATAATATATTCAAATGAGGAATGGTGCGCCTGCTTCAAGGGAGCAGTAATTGGTCTCATATGCTTTTACTATGTGAATACACTAATGCATTTTACATGATAATGAAGATTGTTAATATTAACAAGAAGTATGGGTCTCTTAGAATATGACATATTAACAGCATGGCCAGATACTTATAAATACCATATAACCTAGCACAGGGAGATGTATTTCAATATCCTCACCACACAGATTTTATTGGAATCATAACATAATAAAAATAATTCCAAATGTGACCCCAAAGCTCCTGAACTACAAGAACAAAACACATGAGCCAATGCATACATGGTATGCCTGAAGTTAAACTTAACTGTTCAAAGTAGACCAATGAGTGGGTCACTGACAGCTCCACAACTATATCCCTAACTGTATGTATAGCTTGTTAAGATAGTGAGGTAGTTAGTGGCCCTCTTCATTAGGCCAAATAAAATAAATAATTAAATGTATAAAGTAAGGAAGCAGTAAGGTAGAAAAAGACAATTTACAGTTCTGTGTAAGAGTCTCTACAATCAGTAAAGTTTGTTGTCTATTATCAAACTTGAACAGTTATGCTTCATTCCTTATTAACAAAGCTCAGTGTGACAAATCCATCTCCGTAGAACAATAAAAGTCAGGTTCATATATTTTTAACAGGATTTTATAACACAAGGAAATACTTTTGGGGGTGATCTGCTTGTATAGTTGAGCTCCACAGCCCGAAGAATAAGTTTGAGGTCTTTGGCATAGCTCCAAGGATTATTGTTAGTCCATTAAAGTCTTCATATAATGAGATGGACAACATCAAAATCTCAGTGAACCAAGTGTCTCCAAGCCCTGAAGAAAACTGGGAAGAGCAGAGCCTTGTCCTATATCACTGTGTCATCTTTTATATCTACCTATATGCATTTGTGGGTCATAGAAGATAAGTTTTGATTTAACATTTATCATGGAAAAAATTTAATACCATACAGAATCATAAAAAGAAATGACAATTGTTCTTTAATACATGAAGATACGGAAGGCATGGGTCACAAGTAATTGGAAAAGGATTGCATTTTTATGCATACAGAATTATAAAGCATGATGCAGCAGTTCTTTTATTAACATATTTTACATCCCCTCATGCTAAGTGTGAAAAAGAGCCTCAGTGATATATAGTTACTCTCACACTATCACTAGTCTGATATGCATATGGAAAAATTATGAGAGAGGCAGTGTACAAATCTTACAAGGTGCATTATAATCCTAACTTGTCTTCCACCTGCATACTACAAAGTAGAGTACCCATGTTGGATGTATTTTATTTATTTTACATTTGTTGACCGGGAGAGTCCGACTAGATATATATTCATTTTCAGCGGATGCCCGTGGAGAATAGTTCTACAGAGTAAGAACAAACAACTATGAGATTTCTAATTAGCAAGCAAGTGCACATGATTTAACAAGATTCCATAGTTTTAAAGTTACAAAGTACAATATTCAGCGGTAGCCGCAAGTTTTAACAAAATTCCGTAGTTTAAGTTAAAGTAGTACTTAGAATGTACTGGTTTACAGTAATAACATTGATTGAGACAAATGTAAGTAAAAGGGGGTTGGGAGTGGATGTTAGGGTTAGTTTAGTGAGACGTAGTTGGGTTTAAAGTTGGAATGTGTATAATTGCTGACTGCTGGTGTGGGTGTTCACAGGTGAGGCACTATAAGGAGGAGTCACGATTCTTCTTGAAGGGATAGAAGTGAAAAAGAGCACGAGAGTGGGTCAGAGGGTGTGTATGATATTGGTCAACCTGGTGGGTACCAAGGGCATAGCCATGTGAGTTTTAGGTGTTCTTTTAGTAGCTTTTTGAATGTAACAATTGAGTTGGCTGAGGTAATAGCAGAAGGTAATGAGTTTCAAATTTTACTGATGTAGTTAGGGAAGAGGGAGTCACCTGCTGTGTTATTGCTTTCGGTCACCTTGATTAGTCTTTTTATCACTAGAACGAAATTATCTGGCATTAGTTTTTGTTATGTAATCATGCATAATGGTCAAAACCAGGGCACTGTGACAGCAACACAATTCAGTTTGTGCCTGATTCATACAGACAATTGTACTACTGAGAACCAAATCCATATAACAGTCAAACAGTTAATAATGTCTCTGTTAGGTTGCACAACAGTCAAAAGAGGCTGGGATGATTTCAGTCACTTAGGATCAGAGAAGTATGAAGCCTGACTTAACATGGAACAATTTCTCTTGCCCCTTTGGGTGACTAGGTCGTAGACTCCATTTATGTCAGCAGTTCTTTGCCCTGTTAAAAAAATGTAAGTACATTTTGGGTGGAAAAGGGTGTAGAGGAACATTTTGGTAAGATGATATGATAGATACAGTGGTGCTTTAATTTTATACTTTATAGGCTCGTTATAGAGGCACCATAATATACACTTTGCATTAATGGGTTAGAATAGTCCTTATCAAAGTAAATTTTGTGGCCAGGATAACAAATATCTGGAGACAACAATGCAGGTCTTAAGACTTTTTTTCTAGATACAGGAAAAAAAATAGATCATCATCAGCTAAAGCTTGCCACCAAAAAAAATGAAAGGATTAATGGTGTCTTATCTATAACTAAAGTCAAGTTCAGGCCCAGTTTAAGTGTGATAGAATCCAGGCATGCAGGAATGCCACCAGGTCTTTTTGGCTCACATCTTTATGATAGACTAAAAATACAAATATTGTTCTACCTATTTGTATTTTCTTGAATGGCAACATCACTGCTAAGCTTCTGAACAAAGTCCAACAAAAATGTAATTTGCATTTCATTTTCAGTTGTTCACCAAGTCAATTCAGTAAGGAATGAATCCTGACACATGACTCTCTGTGGTCTCACTGATCATCAAAGCTTTGATTTCCAATACCTGTGTTTGTAAGGCATTTGGAAATGTGTTCATTGACAGAGTGAGGTCTTGAATAGAAATCACAAATTCATTCATAGCTGGTGCAGGGTTACTAGGCTCATGAGATACAGACATTGATATTTGCTGAATCTCTGAAGTAACCTCAGGCTCCATAACCTCATGTTAATCCAGTGGTAGTGGAAGGTTGTGCTAGCAGTTTACAAGTTTAAT